>NC_068452.1:4107934-4332934 GCF_023373465.1 Oncorhynchus keta | reverse complement strand
TAATCAGTTGAAGTAAGGGTAGTGTAATGGTGAAACAACTCGATCTTAATCAGTTGAAGTAAGGGTAGTGAAATGGTGAAACAACTCAATCTTAATCAGTTGAAGTAAGGGTAGTGAAATGGGAACGCAAAATAACCAATACCACACAACAACATATGCTTTAAAACAAATACTGAAGCAATGTGTAAATAACATGTGTATATATAACTGCTTGTATGTTTGTTTTAATTGAACAAACGGGACATTATGAAGTTCATGTGCTGAAGCTATAATGGTACAACAAAGCCACATTCGATGCTATAAAGGGATTCGCTTTCACTCCGTTAGTTAGTCGTTTCTAATATCCTCAAACCTGTTCAGTAAAGGCTGTTCTGCTGTTATTAAAAGGTTGTTATTTAGTTTGCCTTCCAGGGCCAGAAGCTTGGTGACACACGTACACATTTTGTAAGGCTGAATCGGCCCATGTTCAATCAATGGATGTTCCGGTTGGGATGCCTGCGCCGTATGTCTGAGCCGTACCCCTAGAACTCAGTAAGGCAGAAGTATCCTCTGTGGCCCTCCCATTGCTTCCTGTATGGGTATGGACCACCCAGGTGGTGTTGGGCATGCATGTCAAAATTGTGTGTGCTTGCTATGTGAGGCTGTACAGTTATATTTGCAGGAGCTGTATTTGCATGCGTTGCTTTTTTCTGATCATCATCCAATATTGTTATATCAAATATACTGTTATTATGAAGCCAACATTCCTCACAATGGTACTATTCCAATTATCCAAATGTTATCCAGCACCCCCAACTCCCAGAACATTAGGACAATTGTGTTTCACATTTTGCCTTTCCAATGTTTATAATAAATAAATACACTTTAATCCTGTGTCAAGAATGTTTTTATTGCCTTTGGGATCCATCCTTTTCCCCCATAATGCACTTTATATAAAAAGCAGCAGTTGATGCACATCCAAGTAGTCAAGAGGTGCTGGCAAACGGAGAGGTACATTTTAAATAAAGTCGCATAATATGTATGCATTCCAATGATTTATTGGGTATCGCCAACGTTTTTCGGAACGGTGCCTCCCTCAGAGCACGTTATGCAAGTCATCCGCAGACTGCAGAAGTGATTGGTGAAATTGTCGAGAGTGTATTTGTTGTCATCGAGGTCATTTCATTTCAGATCCTCACTACATTGGTCAGGGAAGGAGGCAGCCGGTGATGTCATTCCCCCTGATTCTTGCTCCCAAAGTTCACGTGAAGGATGAGGTAATGTGATGTAACTGTTGGTCTGCCTGTGGACACATGGTGGCAGTATTGTCATAATGATTCCAATATCCACAAGACAGCACAGACTGTACACCACCACGGCTACCTAATAACAATATGCAGGGCAGAACGGGTCCCTCGGGGATAGATTTAACTCGTCTCTCTCTAATGATCCCCACCAGACTGCATAAAATCGCCTGTTAAGCCATGAAGATGATTCCCTAGGGCCTAACCGATTGGTCTGTTTATGTTCACTCTGTGTGCGCGTGTGAGATGCAAATACATGGAACGCAGAGCCTTAACAGTGTACGTGTGAGTGAGTACATGTGTGTCTAGCAGGTCATATGTTCCTGTTTTCACCAGTTTACACCTACACAGACAGCTGCTACTCACATTCTGAGACGGCGTTGATAAGCATTCCTCTCCCGTGGGCTGTTCCGCTTTCAGAGCTGACGCCATTTGACCTGTGAAAGTTGACACGTGAATGATTCACCCAGTTAGGTCATTTAAATTGGCGGTTCCCCTCCTGCAGGCGGGCCAATGGTTTGAGTCACTCACTGGTGACATGGGAGATGTGGATACTATGATTGTCTCCATGTGTTCCTGTAACTCATAAGCAACATGTGTCTAACTGGCCAAATTGCATAGATTTCAACATGTGCAACCAGCAGGGGATTGGAATGCTTTCCTCATGGGTTAGTTAAGCCATGGCTATCAGACGGTGATACTCAAGTGAGCATGATCTAAGTAGAAGTTTGAATGGAAACCACAGCAGTGTTAGGCTAAAGTAATCGGGAAAGTCATTAGACCCCACATTCAGTATACTTATAGAGTAGTTGCGATGTGGTTCTGGGTGATGAGATTAGTTCAATTGTCATCTCACACGTGGTAATTGTACAGTTGACTGCAGATGGCATCCCAACAGCTTAGCCCTCTCTCGGAGGAAGCGTTTCGAGGCCGGTTGAGGACTGTAGGGTTGGTAGTATAGTATTTCGCTGTTAAAACATTGTTGGCTGCAGTTTCATCCAAACGTGCTGTGTAGGTGTCAGAAGACCCATAAGGTTAAAAATAACCTATGGCCATATTGTTTCCATGGTAATACTATCGAATGGTAGCACTCTTTACAGTGCTACCAGCCCACTCAAAAGCAGCTGCACCCCACAGCCACAAAATAACTTGCGTGGGCACACACACACAAGTTGATCTTAAATGAATGGTTTGTTTGAATGGTTTGTTTGAAGTGATTCTAGATAATGGGTAGGTGGTCCTCTGGAATGGAAGACCCATAATTTTGCTGATTGTCATTGCAGGCCTGCAGGGGAGTGTTTGTTTATGACCCTGAAACGCAACCTGGAATTTACAGGCCCTTATTACCCCTCCTCTGAACCCCAACCCACTTACCACCCAGATACAGAGGGGAAGGAAGGTGAAAAGAAAAGTAAAACAGTGTTTGGTACCATAAGTGTCCTAAACTGACGATGATCGTAGCTCAGTAGGTGCTATGCTTCATGATTGAATTCGCCACCCTTTCAGTGAATGTTAGATGGAAATATTACAGGATAGAATTGTCCCTCTTTGAATTAGATCCGTATCAGGCACTTCCACTATGTTATGTATTTTAATAGCCCACACTCACATTTGTGAGAGTTGAATTTGAATCCTCTTCAGCCAAGTCTCCTCACTGAGTCGCATGCGCGCACTGTCTATCTGATGACATAACGTGATAAAGTACTGGAGTGAGAGCCAGCTGGTGTGAACCGGGGTACCTCGAAGCCTTCTGTGGCTGGTGTTCTCACCTCGCATCCAAACATCCATATTTCTCTGCGCCGGAGGCACGCATGTGGCAGTACAACAGAGCCGAAGGTAATTGCCTGCCTGCCTGCCTGCCTGCCTGCCTGCCTGCCTTCCGGCTTGAACAGTGCCTGAGTGCAGGCTGGTCGCGATCCAACTCGGGGAGCAGAGTCGGTGTGTTCCTAGAGGCTGCTGACTGTGAGACAGCGGAGTTCGGAAACTGGCTGATCTGCGTCGCTGAAAACAACTGCGAGAGTACAATGACGCACCTGAATTTACACTTGCGCGACTTTTGAACGGTCGACTCGACATCTTTTGAGTGAGTGTTCAGTCACGGCATGGCATTTAGGCTTCGCAGTAGACTGAGTAGCATTATATGCTGTTTTATGCCGTGTTTTTTTTTTTACAACTATGCTTGAAGTGAGTAGCCAATTGCTTTCATTATCGCCACACACACCTCTATTCTATTTCATTGTCAGGTGAGTCACATTGGAATGAACAATCACTGCTGTCAACTTGGGTAGTTGCCTGCCTGTCCGTCCCAATGATAATTCAGTACTTCCGGAGTGAAAAATGCCGTGTCTGTCCACAGAGAGCTGGACTGAGGTGCAGGTGGGCTGTCGTATGAAATAGGAGAAGGACTTGGTGGCCACACACATCCAATTCAGTTGTTACACACACACACACTGTCGCTCGGAGTGGCGAGACGCAGATGTGCACTCCACGGACACCCAACTCGGCACTCAACTTTTTCTCTGTGCGTGGATCTATTGAACATATATTTTCTCTTCAATGAGCTTGTGAACAAACTGAGGATAGATGTTATTTCGTGGGCTAATATATTTTTCCAAATAGCCTCAGAGGACCCGGGTTGGAATAAGTATACCCAATTGTGTTTGAGACACCTGCGTTGATTAGCCTCGCTTGGAATTTCTCTAATATGGATTATGTGCGTAATGTGGCTCAAATAGCAGAGAATGGATATTGTTTGTCGGTAAGGATTTGAATCGCTCAGTAGAGGATTGAGGAGAGGGGCAGCCTGACGATGCCGGACGCGTCTCGGGACGTGCCGGTGCATTCCTCTCCAGCAGTGGCAGCGAACGCCGAGGGAGACGAGATAGAAGTGCTGGAGAGTGTCGATGTCCTTCCCGTGGCCCCAGAGGACGTAAGTCTTGAGCCATATTCATATTGTCATCAGCGTTTTTCAATTTCATCCTAAAACAGATCACCCTAAAGACACCCTTTTCCCACGGTGTATTCTACACTAGCGTGTATTTTTTATTTTATTTAACTAGACAATTCAAATAACTCATTTTTATTTACAATGATGGCCTATGTTATGTCAGAATTATATCATACTGTGTTATGGCTGTAAGCTATGAATATTACTATGCCAGCGACCATTCTCAGACAGCTTCATAGAGCATAGTCATTATATCATCACAGTCAACAATCCATTGGCTATATGTGTTCATTACAGCTAACCCGAGCAGAGGTAGCATGGCTACTACCATACATAACCGATGATGCCCTCAATTGTCCAATGATATTGATTAATTGAATGAAGGAAAGCCCTTGTAGGCTACCTGCTGATATCACTCCTTAATGACAGGCGTGTCTATCTATTAAATGGCACCTTTCTCTCTGAAACCTTTTCTTTCCTCTTCTCTCTCTCTTTTCCTCTTTCCCTACCCGCTCCTTTCCTCTTTCCCTACCCGCTCCTTTCCTCTTTCCCTACCCGCTCCTTTCCTCTTTCCCTACCCGCTCCTTTCCTCTTTCCCTACCCGCTCCTTTCCTCTTTCCCTACCCGCTCCTTTCCTCTTTCCCTACCCGCTCCTTTCCTCTTTCCCTACCCGCTCCTTTCCTCTTTCCCTACCCGCTCCTTTCCTCTTTCCCCATCTCAGCAATGGAAATCTCTGTTCGACAAGGTATGTATCGTCGTTGTGTTACAGACTCTCTCTGTTGCATGCGCGCTCATGATGGGTGTCAACTTACCTGCCTTTTTATGTGAGGAACTGTTTGCTGTCCTTACTTTGTAACTTGTTGCAAGTTAAGCATGTGCTTTTATTACTGCCGTGTTTAGTACTAGAACTGTAATTTATGAGCTGTGCTTAATCTTCGCCCCAATACTCATAGAATAACAAATCAACTATCCTTGCCATTATTATAATGTCTAACTCCTGTCATTCCTGTGGTGCTGGTGAGTTGTGCCCTTGATGGAGAGCCAGATAAAAGAACCAAGCAGGTTGTGGTGGGTGTGTCCCTCCTCCTGACATCGACCCTCCCAAATGCATTTAGAGCAACACATAATCCTAGTTACAGTTGCCGTTGCTCCGCCTGTGGCCCTGTGGGCTGTCATGTCAGCGACAAACAAGAGGTGGGTGTGTGTTATGCCCAGGCCATCAGGTTGTCCTGACAGACGGAGAACCAGACCCCCCCCCCTGACTCACGCACCCCCTCTCCCACCACTCCATCCCACTGGAGCTGCCTCAACACCTGCCTGCTCAAGCCCGGCCAATGGGCCCTACACTCACTCCTGGTCCCTCAGGGGGGGACAAAGGAAGTATAATGGGTTTAGGGAGGGGGACAGGGGGGTCAGACTCGTGTCAGGCTCGCTCTTTCAGGCTCTGGGAGGACTGGCCGGGACTCATGGGATTACGGGAAAAAGGGGTGGGTGTCTTTGGTGTGTGGGGTGGGGGTAGACATTGTGGACAGGCATTAAGCGGGCCTCTCAATCCACTCCCTTTATGCGGTGCGGCCTCGCTTTGAATATTCTCAAGTGGCCTTCAGACTAGACGGGAGGGGGGGCAGGGGAGAACCAAATATAGCCTATAGAAGGGGTTGCTGTCCAGTCTGGCAGCTACAAATGCCCTTTTACTCTTTTATTCCCTCCCCCGTCCACCTCTTAAATGACCCCTTCCATTTGTCATACATTGGAAATGTTGACCTTTAGGATCACTCAGCTCCTCACAGTGGACACTAAGGAAGATAAATGATAGGGTGGTGGATGGTGGACCAGAAATGGGGATTTTTACTGGCAACCATTGGGTGACTGAAATAAAAGGAATAGTTGGACGTTCATAAATGGAGGAATAGGCCCTGCTCGTTGGATGTTTTGCTCATAAATGGAGGAATAGGCCTTTCTTGTTGGATGTTTAGCTCATAAATGGAGGAATAGGCCCTGCTCATTGGATGTTTTGCTCATAAATGGAGGAATAGGCCTTGCTCGTTGGATGTTTAGCTCATAAATGGAGGAATAGGCCTTGCTCGTTGGATGTTTAGCTCATAAATGGAGGAATAGGCCTTTCTTGTTGGATGTTTAGCTCATAAATGGAGGAATAGGCCCTGCTCATTGGATGTTTAGCTCATAAATGGAGGAATAGGCCTTGCTCGTTGGATGTTTAGCTCATAAATGGAGGAATAGGCCTTTCTTGTTGGATGTTTAGCTCATAAATGGAGGAATAGGCCCTGCTCATTGGATGTTTAGCTCATAAATGGAGGAATAGGCCTTGCTCGTTGGATGTTTAGCTCATAAATGGAGGAATAGGCCTTTCTTGTTGGATGTTTAGCTCATAAATGGAGGAATAGGCCCTGCTCATTGGATGTTTAGCTCATAAATGGAGGAATAGGCCTTGCTCGTTGGATGTTTAGCTCATAAATGGAGGAATAGGCCTTTCTTGTTGGATGTTTAGCTCATAAATGGAGGAATAGGCCCTGCTCATTGGATGTTTAGCTCATAAATGGAGGAATAGGCCTTGCTCGTTGGATGTTTAGCTCATAAATGGAGGAATAGGCCTTTCTTGTTGGATGTTTAGCTCATAAATGGAGGAATAGGCCCTGCTCATTGGATGTTTAGCTCATAAATGGAGGAATAGGCCTTTCTTGTTGGATGTTTAGCTCATAAATGGAGGAATAGGCCCTGCTCATTGGATGTTTAGCTCATAAATGGAGGAATAGGCCTTGCTCATTGGATGTTTAGCTCATAAATGGAGGAATAGGCCCTGCTCATTGGATGTTTAGTTCATAAATGGAGGAATAGTCCTTGCTCGTTGGATGTTTAGCTCATAAATGGAGGAATAGGCCTTGCTCGTTGGATGTTTAGCTCATAAATGGAGGAATAGTCCTTGCTCGTTGGATGTTTAGCTCATAAATGGAGGAATAGTCCTTGCTCGTTGGATGTTTAGCTCATAAATGGAGGAATAGGCCTTGCTCATTAGATGTTTAGCTCATAAATGGAGGAATAGGCCTTGCTTGTTGGATGTTTAGCTCATAAATGGAGGAATAGGCCCTGCTCATTGGATGTTTAGCTCATAAATGGAGGAATAGGCCTTGCTCGTTGGATGTTTAGCTCATAAATGGAGGAATAGGCCTTGCTCGTTGGATGTTTAGCTCATAAATGGAGGAATAGGCCTTGCTCGTTGGATGTTTAGCTCATAAATGGAGGAGTAGGCCTTGCTTGTTGGATGTTTAGCTCATAAATGGAGGAATAGGCCCTGCTCATTGGATGTTTAGCTCATAAATGGAGGAATAGGCCTTGCTCGTTGGATGTTTAGCTCATAATTGGAGGAATAGGCCTTGCTCGTTGGATGTTTAGCTCATAATTGGAGGAATAGGCCTTGCTCGTTGGATGTTTAGCTCATAAATGGAGGAATAGGCCTTGCTCGTTGGATGTTTAGCTCATAAATGGAGGAATAGGCCCTGCTCGTTGGATGTTTAGCTCATAAATGGAGGAATAGGCCCTGCTCGTTGGATGTTTAGCTCATAAATGGAGGAATAGGCCCTGCTCGTTGGATGTTTAGCTCATAAATGGAGGAATAGGCCCTGCTCGTTGGATGTTTAGCTCATAAATGGAGGAATAGGCCTTGCTCGATGGATGTTTAGCTCAAATGGCAAATGTTTGTGCTCCAATTAGCACCGTATTTCCTATATGGTGGACTAATCTTGAACAGAGCCATGTTCAAAAGTTGTGCACTATTTAGGGAATAGGGAACAGTTTGGGTCACAGGTAATTTGATACAGGTATACCATTTCCCATAATTCTCTGCCTTGTCATCTTGAGAGCACAAACTGTCCATCCACATCACCCAGATTGTTTAGCTGGCCCATGTGCCAACGCCTCTTTCTAAGATCCATCCCAAATGGCTCCCTATTCCCTATGTAGTACACTACTTTAGACCAGAACCCTATGGGTAGTGCACCATTTGGGACACATACCTAAATGTCTCCCAGGCTGGTGTTTTAATCAAAGTGCTGTGTGCTCTGTTCAGTACCCACACTGTCCCCTGAGAGGGCTTTGTTGCAGTGAAAGTGCTTTCTCTTCAACCAGGAAATAAGATAATAAACCTACGATAGCTCTGATTTGTGTTACCTATCTAAGATCTCTAAACATACTAGGGAATGGGGACTACTACACTCACACTCACACTCACACAGACTACTGGCCTGATTAGTGATGATGGTGAAACCACTCAAGAAGAAACAGTCTGAGTATTTGTCTTGCCCTGACAGATTTTCAGCTTGTTTTGCAGGATTGGACGATGTAAGTAGGAATGTATTAAGGGCTTGCTGTTATAAATAGGATGGATCTGGAAAAATGAAACAAACAACTTGGTGTTTTCCCTTGAAAGATGACCCAAGGGATATTTGTTTTTGTTTTTATGACTGTGCAAGGCAGTGCAGTGTGCATTACAAATGTTATAGTGGATATTTGTTGCGTCACCTCATTCTGTTTCCTTAGTGGTTGGTGAAGAGGGAGTAGGAGCTTGTTGTGTTTCTTGCTTGTTGCACTGTCAGATTGCTGTGTACAACCCAGACTGTGTACACACACAGCCATTATCTGGGATGGGAATGTCTCCATTAGTCACACCCCCTCTTACCTTCCCATGGAAGTGCCCAGATGAAGTCAGCACCCGATGTGGAATATTAAGTCCGTATACTGAATGACTTAAACACAAGCTCTTAACACCCGCTTATTTGAGTCACAGAGTACATACCATAGAAATAGAATCTATAGAACAGTTCCCAGCCCTATCTACAGATGATATTCCTATGGTACAGACTGTGACTGAACCATTGACCGGTAACAGGGAGAACCTGTGTTGGAGTGCTGTGCGATAACACTTGTTCTGCAAGGCCCCATTCCCAGTTATTACCCCCATCTGCCTTCCCTGTGTGTCCCCACAATGGCCAGTCGTCCCCACACTGCGCCCTTTGTGTTGACGTGTGCCACTGTACTGTACACACACATTCCTGCTCTGCCTGCCTCTGACCTGTTAGGAAGCCAACAGGCACGCGTCCAGAATAGAGGGAATTATGGGGATTAAGATTTATTCACATGGGCACACAGTGTACACCACAGGAGGTTGGTGGCACCTTAATTTGGGAGGATGGGGTATTTGGTAGTGGCTGGAGTGGAATGGGTGGAATGGTATCGAATACATTAATTAAACACATGGTTTCCACCAGCCTACACTGGTGTACACATCCAGTTGTTTTGACCAGAATCCTGTCACATTACACGCTACAGTGAACTGGGGACAGGAACCAGTCAAATGCTCTTTGATCGGAGTGGGGACCCACTTGTTCTTTTTATTTATTTTAAACATTTTACCCCATTTTCGTGTTATCCAATTGTTAGTAGTTACTATCTTGTCTCATCGCTACAACTCCCCTACGGGCTCGGGAGAGACGAAGGTCGAAAGCCATGAGTCCTCCGAAACACAACCCAACCAAGCCGCACTGCTTCTTAACACCAATGTGTCGGAGGAAACACCGTGCACCTGGCGACCTGGTTAGCGTGCAATGTGCCCGGCCCACCACAGGAGTCGCTAGTGCGCGATGAGACAAGGATATCCCTACCGGCCTAACCCGGATGACGCTAGGCCAATCGTGCCTCACCCCACGGACCTCCCGGTCGCGGCCGGCTGCGACAGAGCCAGGGCCCAGAGTCTCTGCTGGCACAACTAGCACTGTGATACAGTGCCCTAGACCACTGCGCCACCCGGCAGGCCGACCCAGTTGTTCTTAGTGTGTGTGCGTGCCTCTCAATCTGGGCTCTTTATCTCATGCTGTTGTATGTGTCAATGAGCATGTGAAGTGGCTGCCATTGACAGAATAGGAAGGCAGGCAGCCATCATTTCAGAAATCTTTTGTTTAGCTCCACTCCCTCGGTCCCCACATGGTCCAGCTGCCAGCCTCTCAACCCTCTCGTTCCTCTCCTCTCCATTGTCATGACCCAGAGGGTTGATTGTCAACAGTACAGGTAATTGGCACGAATTGGGTTTGAGCCAAAATGGTGGCCCTGGTCTGATTGTAGGGTTTGCCGTACGTCCTCTCTCATCCCATTTCTCATCCCATTTCTCTCAGCATTTCGCTATTTACTTCCTGTTAGTTCCCCAAACTTGCATCTGTGTGTGTTGATGCTGGTTTACCATACCTCCTCTCTGCCCCACCCGAACCACTGTTCTCTCAGTGTTGAGGTTCTCATCCGAGAGAGAGATCAGTCTATATGTAAAGCTCTACATGTAGGCTATAGTCTATCTTTTTACTTAGAGACCCAATCTGTTTGCGTCTCTCTTACTAGTCTCTAAAAGGCTTTAAATACATTTCCTTATTTCCATAATGAAAGGGAGTTCCAGTCAGTAAGTTGTGAGCAGATCTTCTAATGTTGCGCTATAAATAGCCCCTCCCCTGCCTGTCGATACACAGATGTGCTGCTGCTTCAGTCATAATTGGCTGCGGACTGCAGTGTGTACACATGGAGAGATGAAAGATGGCAGCACAAATGAACGTGTGTCTTTTGATGGTTCAATGCTACGTGCTCTACCCACATGGTGCAGGGTGGTCCCCTGTGTGTGTGACTGTGTGTACATACTGTATGTCCCTGTGTTTGTATTCGATATGTTAATCTGTTCGAGGGGGTCAGCGGGGTGGAATCGATGCCAGTGAGTGGTACCTCTGTGGAGAGTGGTTGACTCTGTGTGACTATGTGGATGTAGGGGCACTCCAGCTGTCAGTGCAGAGACCCTGTGTCCTCTTCCCCCCCCCCCCTGTTTAGTTTTTCGGCCGACTTGGCTTCCACAGTGAAGTGGATAACATTGCTGAGGAGACTACCCATCATCCACTTACAGGCTCTCTTAAGTTCACCGCCGCTTGAGTACGTTTACACACACACTTCGGTAGGTTACTGGGGTCAGGGGTCTGATGGGGTGACATCCTGTTAGTGACATCCTCTGGGTTTTTTGCTAACTTGAGTTCTTACGCTCAGTGAAAAGTTAATCCTCTTAATTTCTCTCTGACTGTGGGAGCAAGTTACATGTCCCTCAAAGCTCCCAGTCTAGCCCATAGGCTGAGTACAGTGGTAGAACCTACCCTGCAGTGTCAAGATTCCCCGAACTTGGGAGCGGGCGGAGGAGCTAAGCGGCTCCTATTTCAGCTTGTCACTCAGATCTATTGGGATCATAGACACTAAGGTCCATTCATTCCTTATGGCTGAAACTGTGATACCTTCCCACAGGTTGTGGTTATAGGGGATACTATACTGGGAGAGTCCTCTCCTGGCAGGGACCCACCACTCTGCTCTAAGGGCCTGCAGTATGCAGTGGGTTTCAAGTCTTTCTGCTGTCTTTGTGGTTGTTGGAGTTTCTACGTTTTACTCATTGGGTTTGTGTGTGTTTCTTGTGAAAGTGTGTGTTTTGTGAGTGTATCAGGGTTCCGGACCAGTTATACTGGGGTTTAGGTAAGACAAAAAGGTGTAGTGCAGTGGTAACCAACCTTCCCTGAGCAGGGATCACTTTCTGAGTCAAAATGCAAGCTGAGATCAGATTTAGTTTTTAAACACGCCATAAAGAAAGTAAGCCATGCGCCTATTAAAAACAGTTCTGTATCAATCAGGTTTGTAGTAGGCTATAGGCCCAATACATTACCACTGCATATTGGCTATGCTTTAATTGACCTGCCAACATTGGCAAATGTAGGTATGGGTGACATGGGCAGCCGACCAGTGCTGCATCTTGCCAGGCACGGCACGGGGTGACCGCACAAAAAATAGATTTTCTATCGCTCATTTGCACGTCAATGATATCATGTCACCGCCTGGGACTGTGGGTCAAATAACCTTGTCGGAGTGGGCGCCCTGATTCTAGTTGAGCTAGGCAGGCTACTGCCTGGGAGGTTCCCACTCAGAAGTACGTGTTGGGGAAGGGGGCGGGGATAGGTTAACCTCAGGTCTCCCCACTGGAAGCCCGAGGCAGGGGGAGCGGGGGAATCTATCAAATAGCGAACCTCTAACTTTGTACAGTACTAATGCAATTAGTACTGCGAATCAGTCACACTGCGAATTGCTACCAAATAAACCACAAATCATTCATAATACTGTGAATATATACTGTGGTTTCGCAGACATTTTGTTGCATTTGTATACTGTATTTTAATGCAAATTCAGGGGACCTTCTGAAATACTTTGGAGCACCCTCTGGCACTGGCCAGAATGAGGAGCCATTCTTCTCCTCAGCCACATAGGCCTCTTCAGAAATGATCTCGGAGCCTCAGGATGAGGAGCCATTTACCTCCTCAGCCATACAGTTCTCTTCACAAATGTTGCCTGAGGATGAAGACCCATTTGCTTCCACTGCTCCCCAGCAGGATTCTTCAGGTGTGTTTGTGGCACACGGGCACGTGTGTGTGTGTGTGTGTGTGTGTGTGTGTGTGTGTGTGTGTGTGTGCGCGCGCATCCCTGCATAACATAAACAAAATAAATCATTTCCCTTTTGCAAAGTTCTAAGTTTACATATTGTAGGTAACAAGGATTTTAATTATTACTGGGTATGTATGTGGGGTGTCACTATAAATGCTGTGAATAACGTGTGTAAACTAATGCTCATGTGCTCTCCATTAGAAATGCCTGTAGCATCATCCCCACCAAATCCTGCTGCTGAGGATGAACCACTGTCACGCAGCCAGGAGTGGTGGGGGCGGAGTCAAGCGCAGAGAAAAATGGGGGAAACCGAACTTTATTGCGGTATCCACAATTAACGCCAAAAACAACAGGCGAAGACAAAAATGTGTCCAACCCAAAACTGGGCACAAACAGACAGGGAACACAACACGTAACCAACCTAGACTAACAGAAAACAAGCCCGCACAAAAGCAGATGGGCCTAACAGGCCTAAATAGTCCTGAACCAAAACTCAAATAAGAAACAGGTGCAACCAATAAGACATAACAAACAGAAAAGGAAAAGGGGATCGGTGTCAGCTAGTAGACCGACGAGCGCCGCCCGAACAGGCAGGGGAGACACCTTCGGTGGAACTCGTGACACACTGTCTACAGACCCTGCTGACTGGCCTTCAGTTCTGACTGACACAATTCAGACACAACTAGTTTGTAGAGAACCAAGTGAGGTACCACCTGACTTTGTTTTCCCAAGGAATGAGAGTGATGGAAGGAGTTGCCACTACCAGTATTTCAGGAAGACCTTGGTGAGTGATGAAATAATCCCTAGTAGTTGGTTGGTGTTTTCTGAAAGAAACAACAGCCTCTTCTGCTTCTGCTGCAAACTCTTTTCTAAGAAGACAATTAATTTAGCAAACTCGGGACTGACTGACTGGAAACATGCAAGTTCTTTGCTGACTTCCTACGGCATCAGTCCAGAACACCAGAACTGCATGAAAACATGGAAAGAACTGGCGATGAGACTCACAAAAGGGGAAACAATTGATCATCACGAGATGGCACTTATGGAGGCTGAGAGGTGTTGACTCGTCTGACTGCTATTGTGTAGTCTCTGGCAATTAGAAATCTGCCACTAAGGAGACACACAAACACTACTCTCCATCAAATGGAAATTTCCTCAGAGGTTGGACTGATGGCACAATTTGATATAGTCATGATTTGATCCGTGTCCAAAAAGGGACCTCGAGTCACACCACCAGCTACCTTGGCAACCAAATACAGAGTGAACTCATTGATTTGTTGAGTAGCAAGATCATTTCAATAACGGTGAGTGGCATCAAGCTGGCAAAATGATTCTCTATCATTCTAGATTGCACCTCAGCCACACTGAACAGTTGTCAGTTGTGATTAAGAATTGTGTCCCTGAAGGAGGAGCCACACATAGGAACATTTGATGGGATTTCTGGAGGCGGAGGAGTCCACGGACCAACATTTGGCATCCCTGATTCTCAAAAGATTAGAGGAGCTAAAAATTCATTTTAAGGACTGCAGCGGACAGTCTTGTGATAACGGGCCAACATGAGCGGCAAAAACAAAGGTGTCCAAGCCAGACTCCTGGAAATGAATCCAAGAGCTCTATTGGAGCCATGTGGGCCTCACACATTGAACCTGGTTGTGGCTGATGCTGCTAAATGTTCTGTCGATGACACAGGTTACTTTGGCATCTTACACAAACTGTACACCTTGTTCTCAGCCTCCACACAGAGATGGGCCATCCTGAAAAAAACACGTGGACGTCACTTTGAAGATGTGGACTGAGACAAGGTGGGAGAGTCAAGTTAAGAGTGTCGAGCCACTGAGGTATCAGGCAGCAGCAGTGAGCGAGGCACTGATTGAGGTGAGGGATCAAACCAAAGACCCTGTGATAAAGATTGAGGCCCAGTCCTTGTCAGAGGAGGTGGGATCATGGCGCTTCAGCATCTGTACAGTAGTGTGGTACGACATCTTGAGCCAGATCCAACATGTGAGCAAGCTGATGCAGTCTCCCAGTGTGCATGTGGATGTTGCAGTCAGTCTTCTCAGAAAGACAGAGCGAGGTGTCAGCAGCTACAGGGCAACAGGCTTTATGACCGCACAAACGCCAGCCAAGGATATTTGCATGTAGAGGCCGTTCTACATCACAAGAAGGCTGAGTTCCACAAAGTGGCACTTTTCATACGAATCATTTGATGAACCTTTGAGTGATGCCCTGAAGAAGCTGGAGGTGACATTTTTCAATGTTGTTGATGCTGCAACCTCAGCCCTTCGGGAAAGATTGCACCAACGTTGTTACTCCGATGACCAGCGAAAGTGAAATATTCATTGATATTAAAAAAGTCAAGCAGCTTCCTAGCGCTACAACCAGCACTACGTAAGCTTATGGAAACACTTTGTACTCATTCATTGCAGCTGTAGTGCTGGTTGTAGCGCTAGTGGAAGTAGGGAGAAAGTGCATTTCATGGCTTTTAAAAGTGTTGAACAAAGTGTTGACTGCTGAATAACAACTTAAACATGAATATACTCATAAAAACAGCAGCTCTTTGCTGTATTCGTTGACAGTCTCTCTCTAGTGATGGTTTTAAAAGTTTAGAAATCTCACAGTATCAACTTTGCTGTGTGCTCGAGGCTTCTTTTTAGTCTATGGCTCGAGGAATCTCAGATCACTGTCTGCAGTTATCTGATTGGCCAGCGGTAGGCCTATAAGTGCACGTGATTTGCTCTCTGGGCCTGCTGGGTAGGCGGAGTTCTACCTTCAGAAACATTAAATGGTTCAAAATGGGAACACTTTGTCATCTCGGTATTAAGACTGCTGAAACAAGTGCACCTACTGCCAAGAGTGCCACTTTATATAATAATAAAACAAATATATAGGAACGAAAGGCCACAGAGTTTCTAAACCCAGAGACGCAACATCGCTAGACTTCCGGGAATGTTTGAGAAGCAGACTAAGCAGACCAGGCCGGGGTTTGAGAAGTCAATGAGAGAAGTGAAAAATTCTTCCTTAGTTGTTAATATTCTCATAATCTAAATGCTCAACCTAGATTCACGCCAATATCTTTGAACATGTTATTGCTCCAACTTCGTGAAACTGAACAACTGACATCTCTTTACTTTTGTCAAAAACAACTTTGGGCCTCCTGAGTGGCTCAGCAGTGCTAGAGGCATCACTACAGATTTGGGTTCGAGCCCGGGCTGTGTCGCAGCCGGATGCGACCGGGAGACCCATGAGGCGGCTCACAATTGGCTCAGCGTCGTCCGGGTTAGGGGAGGGTTTGGCCGGCTGGGATGTCCTTGTCCCGTCGCGCTCTAGGAACTGGTGGGCCGGGAGCATGCACGCTGACACGGTCGCCAGTTGGACGGTGTTTCCTCCGACACATTGGTGCGGCTGGCTTCCAGGTTAAGCGAGCAGTGTGTCAAGAAGCAGTGTGACTTGGCAGGGTCGTGTTTGAGGACGCATGGCTCTCGACCTTCGCCTCTCCCGAGTCCCATCGTTGCAACTCACGTACGGACAAGACTGTAACTACCAATTGGATATCTCAATTTGGGTTAAAAAAAATAAAAAAATAACTACTTTATATTGAAGGAGTGCCTTTGATTTGATGGCTTGCGGATGTGCAGTTTGGCACTAGACGACCATTAGACCCAACAACGTGTTTCTGCAGCTAGACTACAAGTGTGATCTGGGATTTCTATTGGAGAAGCAGTTTTAGCCCATCTTCATACTGTACTGTCTTTGGCAAGGCTTTATCGTTGTTGTTTTTACAAAAATGTTAGCTGATCAACTAGGAATGCCTTGGTGCCCACTGGCCTAGTGAATCAGCACACACACACGGTCTGTCTGTGACACATTCCTGCACCACAAACCCTACTGGTTCAACACCGAAGCAATGCAGGTGGACTGTTGACTCTGCAACAATAAACAGTGTGTTTACCCATCCATGTGGTGGACAGATTTGTGTATATGTGTCTGAACAATCTCCCATCCTCAAGCATTTCCCATTAGTGCCGCGTGTACAACTCAACATCTTCCCTTATCAAAATCTTCTCCCTCGGTAGAAAAATGGTGTCCTTATTGAGACAGATGGTACATTGACTACACGGACAAACAGAGGCTGCAGACAAAACCTCTACAGATGTTTCTCTCTCTGACTGGTTAATGCGTAACATTGACGATGCAGCATTATGCATTTAATCACTAAACCTGTGTGTGTGTGTGTGTGTGTGTGTGTGTGTGTGTGTGCCTTTAATTTAAACCTCAAACCAGTGTAACTGAATACTTCCCTTGTGTTCACCAGGCCAGGAAGCAGTCTGCTTTAAAACACCTCACGGTGTGTATCGTCTCCCTATACATTACACTAGTGTTGAAGTGAGGACAGTTTACGGTTTAGATTAAATAAAATGAGTGGCAGTCAATTCAAAGGTAATGGCGTTTCCTGCCGCAACTTTTCCTCCCACCCACAAACCTTTTCCTCCCACCCACAAACCTTTTCCTCCCACCCACAAACCTTTTCCTCCCACCCACAAACCTTTTCCTCCCACTCACAAACCTTTTCCTCCCACCCACAAACCTTTTCCTCCCACCCACAAACCTTTTCCTCCCACTCACAAACCTTTTCCTCCCACCCACAAACCTTTTCCTCCCACCCACAAACCTTTTCCTCCCACTCACAAACCTTTTCCTCCCACTCACAAACCTTTTCCTCCCACTCACAAACCTTTTCCTCCCACTCACAAACCTTTTCCTCCCACTCACAAACCTTTTCCTCCCACTCACAAACCTTTTCCTCCCACCCACAAACCTTTTCCTCCCACCCTCAAACCTTTTTCCTCCCACCCTCAAACCTTTTTCCTCCCACCCACAAACCTTTTTCCTCCCACCCTCAAACCTTTTTCCTCCCACCCTCAAACCTTTTTCCTCCCACCCACAAACCTTTTTCCTCCCACCCACAAACCTTTTTCCTCCCACCCACAAACCTTTTTCCTCCCACCCACAAACCTTTTTCCTCCCACCCACAAACCTTTTTCCTCCCACCCACAAACCTTTTTCCTCCCACCCACAAACCTTTTCCTCACACTTTCCTCACAAACTCACACTTGGTCTATATCTTCCGTATTCTACCTCAGTAGCACTATTTCCTGCTTTGGCTGACACATCAAATCAAATGTTATTTGTCACATGCACAGGATACAACATGTGTAGACTTTAGAGTGAAATGCTTACTTACAAGCCCTTAACCAACAATGCAGTTTTAAGAAATACCTTAAAGAAGTAAGAGAGAAGACTAGCAAATAATTACAGAGCAGCAGTAAATAGCAATAGCGGGGCTATATTTTTAAAAATGTATTTCTTATTTCACCTTTATTTAACCAGGTAGGCCAGTTGAGAACAAGTTCTCATTTACAATTGCGACCTGGCCAAGATAAAGCAAGGCAGTGCGACAAAAATTACAACAGTGTTACACATGGGATAAACAAACGTACAGTCAATATCACAATAGAAAAATGTATATACAGTGTGTGCAAATGTAGTAAGATTAGGGAGGTAAGGCAATAAATGGACCATAGTGGTGAAATAATTACAATTAGCATTAACACTGGAGTTATAGCTGTGCAGATGATAATGTTCAAGTAGAGGTACTGGGGTGCAAAAGAGCAAAAAAATAGCAATATGGGGATGAGGTAGTTGGGTGGGCTATTTACAGATGGGCTGTGTACAGGTGCAGTGATCGGTAAGCTGCTCTGACAGCTGATGCTTAAAGTTAGTGAGGGAGATGTAATTCTCCAGCTTTGGTGATTTTTGCAATTCTTACCTGTCATTGGCAACAGAGAACTGGAAGGAAAGGTGGCCAAAGAAGCTGAGATAAGGCGGGGCTTTACCAAGCAAAGACTTAGATGACCTGGAGCCAGTGGGTTTGGTGACGAATATGTAGCGAGGGCCAGCCAACGAGAGCATACAGGTCGCAGTGGTGGGTAGTATATGGGGCTTTGGTGACAAAACAGATGGGGGTACCGGTACAGAGTCAATGTGCGGTGGCACCGGTATTGAGGTAATTATGTACATGTAGGTAGAGTTATTAAAGTGGCTATGCATAGATAATAACAGAGAGTAGCAGCAGTGTGGGGGAGGGCAATTCAAATAGTCTGGGTAGCCATTTGATTAGCTGTTCAGGAGTCTTATGGCTTGGGGTTAGAAGCTGTTTAGAAGCTTCTTGGCGGTAGCAGAGAGAACAGTCTATGACTAGGGTGGCAGGAGTCGTTGACAATTTTTAGGGCCTTCCTCTGACACCGCCTGGTATAGAGGTCCTGGATGGCAGAAAGCTTGGCCCCGGTGATGTACTAGGCCGTACGCACTACCTCTGTAGTGCCTTGCGGTCGGAGGCAGAGAAGTTGCCATACCAGTCAGTGATGCAATCTGTCAGGATGCTCTCGATGGTGCAGCTGTAAAACCTTTTGAGGAACTGAGGACCCATGCCAAATCTTTTCAGTCTCCTGTGCCCTCTTCACGACTGTCTTGGTATGCTTGGACCATGTTCATTTGTTGGTGATGTGGACGCCAAGGAACTTGAAGCTCTCAACCTGCTCCACTACAGCCGATGAGAATGGGGGTGTGCTCGGTCCTCCTTTTCCTGTAGTCCACAATCATCTCCTTTGTCTTGATCACGTTGAGGGAAAGGTTGTTGTTCTTGCACCACACAGTCAGGTCTCTGACCTCCTCCATATAGGCTGACTCATCATTGTCGGTGATCAGGCCTACCACTGTTGTCATCAGCAAACTACCCTCCGGCGCCATCTTACATTGTAGCCTATGTGATAATTGCAGAGATCCGTTTTCTCATTGCAACCAATGCAGTTTCTGTCCCCTAACTCCTCACTCTTCATATGGGAGTGAAGAAACGGTTATCAAATGGCACCCTATTCCTTACATAGTGCATTACCACCAATGGACCCTGGCCAAAAGTAGTGCACCATATAGGGAATAGGGTGCCATTTGGAAAGCATTTTAATCTGCTGGGGAGCTAAAGATATAGCATGAGAAGTAATAGTAATAGAACACTAGTTTTTAGAATAGAATAACGTATTCTATACTTACTCATGTTTTATTTCTCTCCTTTAACCTCTAGCGTCGAGCAATCCCGTATCCGGGAGCGTAATCATAGCCTCAAGCTCAATACCATAACGCAACGTTAACTATTCATGAAAATCGCAAATTAAATAAAATAAATATATTGGCTCACAAGCTTAGCCTTTTGTTAACAACACTGTCATCTCAGATTTTCAAAATATGCTTTTCAACCATAGCTACACAAGCATTTGTGTAAGAGTATTGATAGCTAGCATAACATTAAGCCTAGCATTCAGCAGGCAACATTTTCACAAAAACAAGAAAAGCATTCAAATAAAATAATTTACCTTTGAAGAACTTCGGATGTTTTCAATGAGGAGACTCTCAGTTAGATAGCAAATGTTCAGTTTATCCAAAAAGATTACTTGTGTAGGAGAAATCGCTCTGTTTTATTCATCACGTTTGGCTAAGAAATAAATCTGAAAATGCAGTCTCTACAACGCCAAACTTTTTACCAAATTAACTCCATAATATCGACAAACATGGCAAACGTTGTTTAGAATCAATCCTCAAGGTGTTTTTCACATATCTATTCAATGATAAATCATTCGTGGCAGCTGTTTCTCCTCGAAGCAAACGAAAAATACACGCAGCTGGAGATTACGCAATAATTGCAACGGAGGACACCAAGCGGCCACCTGGTAGATGTAGTCTCTTAATGTCAATCTTCCAATGATTTGCCTACAAATACGTCACAATGCTGTCGACACCTTAGGGTAACGACAGAAAGTCTAAGCTCATTCGTGACTCATACACAGCCATATAAGGAGACATTGGAACACAGCACATTCAAAATCTGGGGCACTTCCTGTATGAAATTTCATCTTGGTTTTTTACATTACATTTAAGTCATTTAGCAGACGCTCTTATCCAGAGCGACTTACAAATTGTAGCATTAGTTCTGTGGCACTCACAGACAATATCTTTGCAGTTTTGGAAACGTCAGAGTGTTTTCTTTCCACAGTTGTCAATTATATGCATAGTCGAGCATCTTTTCGTGACAAAATATATTTTTATCCATAAATTAAAAGAGCGCCCCCTATATCCAAGAAGTTAACTGAACTTCCATTGTCCTACCAAGAGTTGCTGTCTGAATAGCTTTATACCTCCGCTTGATGCGCAGTTCATTCACCTTGGTAGAAAAAGCAAAGTGGCAACTGACAGCAGAATTGACTTTTCTCTCTTTCGAATTCTCTGCAAAGTCTTGGAGCATTGTGGAGGACTCAGGTCTGTTATTCTGGGAAGCCGTCTGTCCTCCCTCTTGTTTAGTCATCGTCATGGTCACCTCGTCGGCTGAGTACATGCCCAAGGTGATCGACAGACAGTGCTTAGATTTCACTTGGACCCCTGGGCCGTCTCCTCTGACATCTCTGTCTCTATCTCTCCCTGTGCCCCCCCCCTCTCTCTACACATCGCATCACTGATGTGAACTAGCCACCAACAGGAATTGCTTAGTATTCACAACTCCAGTGTTATGGTGTGGAAGCGCTCTGTTAGCGTGAGGCAGCTTGATGTACAACTACACCCCCCGGACAGAGCGCTCGTCTGTCACAGGGACTCATGGTTTGACTGAAAGGTGTCTCTAATGGTACAGAGGTCATGCACCATTGCATGCAGGAGCTCTACACTGGCCTATCTAACAAAAGGGCATTAACTGCTCACTGAGTGTAACTGATAAAAATGTCTTAAGTATTTTCATTGTTCAGCCAGAGTTGTAGGCAGATCACTGACCACATCTGTTGTCTTTCTATGAGGTCATGTTTTATTCATATTGACCCTGACCTCTGACACGGCAGTTGCTGCCTTCTTGCTCCGTACACCCACTGGAATACGTTTCCATGATGATTTTGTTTGTGTTCATAAATGTAAGTATTCAGACCCTTTGACTTTTTCCAGATTTTGTTACGTTACAGACTTATTCTAAAATTGATTAAATTGTTTTCCTCTCTCATCAATCTACACACAATACACCATGATGACAAATCCAAAACAGAATAAAAATAAGAAATCATATTTACATAAATATTCAGATCCTTTACTCAGTACTTTGTTGAAGCACCTTTGGCAGCGATTACAGCCTTGAGTCTTCTTGGGTATGAAGCTACAAGCTTGGCACACCTGTATTTGGGGAGTTTCTCCCATTCGTCTCTGCAGATCCTCTCAAGCTCTGTCAGGTTGGATGGGGAGTGTTGCTGCACAGCTATTTCCAGGTCTCTCCAGAGATGTTCGACCAGGTTCAAGTCCGGGCTCTGGCTAGACCACTCAAGGACATTCAGAGACTTGTCCCAAAGCCAGTCCTGCATTATCTTGGCTGTTTGCTTAGGGTCATTGTCCTGTTGGAAGGTGAACCTTCACCTCAGTCTGAGGTCCTGAGCGCTCTGGGGCATCTATACTTTGCTCCGTTCATCTTTCCCTCGATCCTGACAAGTCTCCCTGCCTCTTAAAAACATCCCCACAGCATGATGCTGCCACCACCATGCTTCACCGTAGGGATGGTGCCAGGTTTCCTCTGGACGTGACTCTTGGCATTCAGGCCAAAGAGTTCAATCTTGGTTTCATCAGACCAGAGAATCTTGTTTCTCAAGGCTGTCACCCTGGTAAGCGTGTAATTGGAAGCATCTGAGAGCCTGGGAACTGTGGATTGCTTCCTGGTTTACTAGCTTTACCGCAGAGGCACCGAAGTATGTACGTAGTGCACTTTATTTGGCCAGAGGCCTATGGACCATGGTCAAAAATACAACACTTTATGGAAAAGAGTGCAATTTGGGACGTTGTCACATAATAAGAACTGGAATGTCTAATCAAGTTTGCTGTCAAGGAGTTGCCTTGAAAGTGTCAATATGAGTTTGAATATGAGGTCTGATATAAAGTTTTGTGGTCTTTGCTTCTATGATAGTTTGATTATGACGTTTTGAGGAGAATGTGTCTGCCAAGAGGATCTTTCACACCAACGCTACAGATGAAGGGATGCCTTGCGTGTTGCTTGGACATTGTGCTCTTGCCTTTTACATAATAGAAAAGTGTTTTTGTGGGAAAAGCCTGACAGATATATGTCCTTGATTGAAAGGCACAAGGCCCTCTTTCATTTCAGGATTGTGGCACTCATCTTCTCATTTTATCCTCAGCTTCTTCCCAATGTATCTGTGAGAAAATGAAACCAGTCACGAAGATCATCATTTATCTTGGACTTTTATGAAATTCCTGGGTCTCAATATGAGAGGCTAAGGGGTTGAACTTCATGCTGCTATAGCCCACAGTGACCTCTGGCAGGCTAGCTGTGGAGACCTTCAGCCGTTCTGGTGGTTGTCTATAGGTCATAACTCTGCTGAGCCCCATGGAGGTTAGAACCATTAGCATACTCCAACTTTTCTCCCCTTTAAGTTGCCTTTCTGGAAGTTTCTTTAAACCTCTGGGCCAAAGTTTTGCTCCCTTTTACCTTTTAAAGGAGACGTGTTCTGGTGGGAGAGAGAAGGAGAAAGTGCTATGCGCTCCCTGACCTTTTGGGATTATGGTAATAGGATTATGAAATAGAGGGTGATCCACACCGCAGCAGGGCTCTCAACCAGGCCACCACAGATCAGGAGACTGACTGGCTTATTGTTATGGGTGGAGAAAAAGCCCCAGGTGGACAAGCAGTCACCACCACCAGGGCTGTGATAGACGGCATCTGTTTCCCGCAGTTGATGTTGTTTTCCCTTTCTCCTCCGCTGCGGCTTTATCCAGGGGGGGCAGTGTTGCTTGAGATGTTGACGGACAGTTGAAGGCTCCCACTCCCTGCCCAGATGGCAACCTTGAAAATGTCACAGACAGAGGACCCCACCCCACCCATCCCGATCTCCACCTCCATCCCCCCCAATCCCAATTCCAAACCTTCTCCTACATTTTTGCAGAATTTAAATCAGGCCCCCCTGAGGGCAGCCCCGGGCCGGGTCCATTTCCCCATTAAAGACCATAAATCTCCATGGTGAATGGAACCGCCGCCCCCTCATAGAAAGGGGTCAGTTTAGGGCGCCCCCCCAGAAAGAAGGATTGAATAGAGAGAAATACAGACAGACAAGGCTCCAAAAATAAATGTTTCTCCCTCTTTTTGTTCCCTCGTTCTCGGAATGGCCTCCAAATGGCCTCTGACGGTGGTTGCTGTAAATGAGGGCTTGGCCCGCTGGTAATGAGGGTTTCTCACCCCAATGTTATGTGGAGATTTGTTTGAAGAGTTTTATGGCCTCCTGTCTTTGTCTCTGTGCTGACCTGCCCATGCCCTGTGTCTGAACAACATGACCTCTCCATCACCCTCTTTTTCTTCTTCCACAACTTTTATTTTGTATGTGTGTGGGTGTGTTTCACCAAGACTGAATTTGTGTCTCCTGGCATGTATGCGTGTTTGTATTTGTGTGTGTGTGTGTGTGTGTGTGTGTGTGTGTGTGTGTGAATCAGTCATCACGTGTATGTGTGTGCATATTCCACACACTCCTTTCAGACTCAGGCGACTGGGGGGTAAACTGTGAATTTGCCCACATGCTAGCGAACCTGCGGAGGACCACTCACCCAGCTGTCTGCTGTGTTAATCCCTGTTACGACAGGAGCCCTGCTTTCTCTCTGTTTCCCCCTCTGTGGTACCCCAATTTTTACACACACACACACACACACGGTCTCTAGAGCCCAGCTAACAGCCAGGCAGGAGTTTGTTACATTTCAGCCCCCAGCCTCTTTGTTGTTGCTACAGAGCAGCATCTGTCTAAGCCTTTTGATACTACTGTACTCCATTTTACACTAGGCCTGCAGCCCTTATGGTGTGTGTGCCTCTGTGTGTGTGTGTGTGTGTTGTTTAAGGCCTCAGCCCCCGTAATTGAACCAGGGACATGTCTCAGTGCAATAAGACTGTAATTAAGTCTTGGTGCAGTCAGGGTTTTGAGAGGAGGAGGAGGAGGACAAGGAGTGGGCGAAATGTCGTCTCACTCCCAGTAATAGATCTTGGCTGCCTTTAGATGTACAGGTTGGGGCTGCTGGTTGGAAATAGAGGATGGATCACATACTGAACAGATGAATTCATGTTCTACTTGTTGATGAGGCCTATTAACGCTGTTAAATCCCTGCTTGTCGGTTGCCGACCCAGCTACACTGGATGATTACAGCCAGGCGATGATGTGATTGGATCAGAGGGCATGACTTGTTCAGCTATAGGTGTGGTTCAGGGTTCGAGGAAGACCAATCAAGATGTGGGAGTGTTTCAGGGACATTACATTTGACATTTTTAATGTTATTCATTCAACAGATGCTCTTATCCAGAGCAAACGTACAGGAGCAATTAGGGTTAAGTGCCTTGTTCAAGGGCACATCAGCATTTTCCCCCACCTAGTTTACTTGGGTGTTCGAATCAGCGACCTTTCGGTTACTGGCCCAACGCTCTTAACCACTAGGCTACGTAACAGCCAGAGAGTAGTGTAATACCAGAGACTCTGACATCTCAACCTCTCTCCATAGGGAGGGACTTGTACCTGGCTGTGATCTGTCCCTCAGGGTGAAGTTATCACATGTTCAAGTAACATGGCAGTGTTGCTAGGTTACACACTTCGGGTGGCGGGGTGCGACAGGCTGTGCTAATTTGTGCCGGCAAGCCTGGAGACTGATGAGAGTGATCTGATGAATGAGAGACCCTAAAATGCTGTCAGTCGGACACGGGCGCGCTCGCGCACACACACACGCACAGACAAACCACTGCTAAAAGATGAACTGGGCGAGGCGACACACACCCAGCCAGCCAGCATCCATTACCCCAGACAGAAAGGCACGTCACTCACCCCATCCGCTAGCAGCATAACCCAAAACAGGACTACCCAAAAACCTCTAGCCTGATCCAAGATCTGTTTCTGCGGTCTTGCCAACTAATATATGGTCATCAGGCATAACGACACAAACAGATCTGGGACCAAGCTAATCAACCGATGTACTACCCTTGTACAGCTCTGAGAGGAAAGAGAAAGATCACAGGTGCATGGTCTGATAAACCATTTCAGCCAGTAAATTGGACTGTATGCAGAGTTATGAATCCTATCAGCCTTTTTGTGCTTTTAAAGAGATTCAAATGAAAGAGGGAGGAGAGTGAACGAGTTCACCTGGAGAGAGAAAGCAATCCCCAGGCCAGGCTAATCTATCTCTATTCACTTCCCATCCAGCCAGGCAATAAAGAAGATCATGATGCTGTGTTTTCGTAGCCGGGGACGGTCTGTCTCTCCTCCTTTCATCAGGGGCCGGTAGGAATGGATAGAATACTGAAGGGGGAAGGAGATTGGTGGACTATACTGTCAGACACTGTATCCTTCTCCTAGGTCGTGTTCATTAAAGCACATCGTAGCAAAACAACCCCATGTGGTCCCTCCATGTTTTACTCCGTTTTCTTCCATCTGGTGTGCTAACACAGTTTGACCTGACATTTCCCACATGACAGGTCCTAGACACAGTCCTCTTCCATTAAATTAACCCATGTTCATTAGACAGAAAATCCTTGTCTCCCACACACACTGTCCTTTGCTCGCTCTCGCTCTCGCTCTCGCTCTCTCTCTCGCTCTCTCTCTCTTTTTCCTTTTTTCTCTTGACAATTATTCCATTGTACCCCAGAACCCCAGTCAGACAGAAAAGTGCTGAAGGGTGGGCACTTTAACTTTGTTATTTTCCCGCTCATTGTGTGAAGAGATGATTATGGCAGAAGGAGAGTGGACCCAAAACCACTTTCCTTTGATGTAGAAGAGAAAAGGTACAGGAGGAGAGAGAGAGAGAAGACTTAGAGTAACCACTCGTTAAATATGTAGGCTACACTCTTAGAAAAAAGGGTTCCAAGAGGGTTCTTCAGCTGTCCTCATGTGAGGACCCTTTTTGGTTCCAGGTAGAACCCTCTGTGGAAAGTTTTTTTTAAATTTTTTTTTTACATGGAACCCAAAAGAGTTCTATCTGGAACCACAAGGGTTCTACCTGGAACCAAAAAGGGCTCTTTAAAAGGCTCTGTTATGGGGACAACCGAACAACCTTTTTAGGTTCTAGATAACACCTTTTGGTGGGTGGGGTCTAGGTGGGGATCTTGGAAAGGGTTGGTGGATGGGATGTTTGGATGGTGGGTTTTTCATGCTGTCCAGGTGAGAGAATGGAATGGAGTCTTGTCTCTCCCATATCTTTGTTTAACCTCCCATCTGCAGTATGAGAAAGTCTTAAGTAACATTGCTGTGGTTTCTACACGTTGCTTTATACTTGGACTAAAATAGTTTCACTTTGTCCATCTCTTTTATGAAAGAACATTCTCCTTCCCTAAAGGAAAAGCATATTCTTACCTCAAAAAACTAAGTTCTTACTTTAGTCATTGTAGATGTCAGTGTGCCGCCGTAGACTCTCTGACCTGTCATCAGGGATCTGTGGGCTCAGGCCTCATATTAACTAGCTCACTAAGGTGGATACAGCGTTGTACACAGGAGGATAATACGACTCACATCGAGACACAGTCATTTATCACCTCATCTATTTTTACCTCTATTCTCACTCTCCTCCCTTCTTTTAACGAGTGAACCTCCTCACAGACAGACAGACAGACAGACAGACAGACAGACAGACAGACAGACAGACAGACAGACAGACAGACAGACAGACAGACAGACAGACAGACAGACAGACAGACAGCACAGTCTCTTAATGAGTGTGGACTTGCGTTATCGGACATTGGCATGGCATTTGAAAGGCTATTAGTGTCCTGTCGAACCATTAGTCATCGCTCAAGTCACCGTTGGGTAGGAGGTCCGTGAGCCTGGTCGTGACACGCATGGCTAACAGGGCTCCATTTGAGCCAGACGCTGACCTTTCCGCCGAGACGTTTGGCGACGGGAGAGATGATGTCTGGGTAATTGACAGTCTGGAGACGATATCCTTCTCCTAGATCCACCTCATTCTGCTAATCAATCATCAGCAGCTGCGCTGATGGTAATACTGATATATTGGCGCTGATTGGATGCTAGACAAATATACTGCCTTCTGATTGGATGAAGTACTAACATATCGGCGCTTATTGATTAAAAGACTAATGTTAGCACTGATTGGCACTGATTGGAAAAAATGCTGATATATAGGCACTGATTGGATGAGATGTCAATACATTGGCACGGATTGGACCAAATTATTAGACTGATATATTGGTTCTGCCAAGCTCCATTTGTTGGTACCAACAGTGAATCGATGTGAATCTATCCCGCAAATGAGCTTGAATGGAGCTTTTAGCTTTGAACTGTGCAACTTTGAAAGTTGGTTTATTACAACACATAGCACACACACACACACACACACACACACACACACACACACTGAAAAAAACAACACTCCCCTCACCTCCTATTGTATGGTGCTTGGAAAGCTCCTCTCCTTGAGATATGAAAATCACTGTTCTGTTCTGCAGAATTGACTCCCTATGTCGAAATCGTGCCTGACGCACATTCTTGTACCCCATCAGTGTCTGAGACAGCCAGCAGCTGTCAAAACACAACCTTTTTCTACGTCGACTTAACTTGGAGTGTGAAGTTTGTGTCAGATCTGGTCTGGTGAACACAGATCCAAGTTCTTAGAAACTGCCCAGTTTTCCACAGACAATAATAGCCTCTACGTTCCATTCATACCACCCAGTCTGACTGAAGAAAACATTATTTTCTTTACGTTGTCTTGTGGTTTGGATGAGACATCTTTACGTGGTCTTGTGGTTTGGATGAGACATCTTTACGTGGTCTTGTGGTTTGGATGAGACATCTTTACGTGGTCTTGTGGGTTGGATGAGACATCTTTACGTGGTCTTGTGGGTTGGATGAGACATCTTTACGTGGTCTTGTGGGTTGGATGAGACATCTTTACGTGGTCTTGTGGGTTGGATGAGACATCTTTACGTGGTCTTGTGGGTTGGATGAGACATCTTTACGTGGTCTTGTGGTTTGGATCACACCTACGGTGGAGGGATTATAGTCAGATATTAGTGCAAGATGGGAAACACTGACACACCACACATCATGTTCCCATTGACAGCAGGACTACCTTCCATCATTTTTTTTGGTGCCACCCAATCTTGTCTGTAGGACTGTCTGGGGTGACTCTCTGGACCCAGTTGCCAGTCACAGCCATGACCCTTCAACCCTGGCTGTCAGGTCCTAGCCACACCCCTTTTGTCCCCTTCCCAGCCCACTTGCAAGCTGCTGTCTGCACTCAAGCTGAACTAGTCTCCTAGACGACAACGAGGAGAGAATAAGCGCCATGTTTCTCACTGGTCTTTGGAGGTACAGATCAACTCTTGGTGTTGTATAGCCAGCCAATGGGAGGAGTGATGTAATCTAGCATTAGTTTTGCCTCAGCTGTAGATTGCGATGTTTGTGTGTGTGTGTGTGTGTGTGTGTGTGTGTGTGTGTGTGTGAGAGAGACTCGGATTAGGCAGATATCACACAGGAAGGGCCCCTTGCTGGTGTCAAGGTCACTTAGAAACCCTGAATTAGCATTCGAATGGCAGTAGAGCCACAGTGTGTGTGTATGTTTGTGGGCGTGTGCGTGCATGTGTGAAGAGACGTAGAATATGGGGATTGAAGGCCCCCCCCACCCCCCTCTTTAGTCATGGACCACCCTACCCCCTGCCTCACACCATCCCTTTTCATCTTTCCCGAAAACCTTTGAGTCACAGGATCGTCCCTTTTCCCAGCTGTCAGCTGACCCCTTTAACACCCCAACCTACAGAGTCAAACCCCTAACAGTGGTGTATGGGCCTAAGAGAACGATATACTGAACAAAAATATGAGCGCAACGTGTAACAATTTCAAAGATTTTAGTGAGTTACAAGTTCATATAAGGAAATCAGTACATTTAAATAAATACATTAGGCCCTAATCTATGGATTTCACATGACTGGGAATATAGATATGCATCTGTTGGTCACAGAAACCTTAAACAAAAAAAAGGAAAGGGGGTGTGGATCAGAACCAGTCACTGTCTGGTGTGACCACCACCTCATGCAGTGCGACACATTACCCAACTGCCACCATGGGGCAGTCTGTTCACAACGTTGACATCAGCAAACCTCTCGCCCACATGAGGCCACACGCGTGGTCTGCGGTTGTGAGGCCGGTTGTACATACTCTAAAGCACCGTTGGAGGAGGCTTATGGTAGAGATATTAACAAAAAATTCTCTGGCAACAGCTCTGGTGGATATTCCTGCAGTCAGCATGCCAATTGCACTCTCCCTCAACTTGAGACATTTGTGGCATTGTTGTATTTCAAAACTGCACATTTTAGAGTGGCCTGTTATTGTCCCCAGCACAAGGTGCACCTGTGTAATGATCATTCTGTTTAATCAGCTTCTTGATATGCCACACCTGTCAGGTGGATGGATTATCTTTACGAAGGAAATGCTCACTAACAGCGATGTAAACAAATTTGTTCACGAAATTTGAGAGAAATAAGCTTTTTCCTACGTAAGGAGCATTTCTGGGATCTTTAATTTCAGCTCATAAAACATGGGACCAACACTTTTCATGTTGCATTTATATTTTTGTTCAGTGTACATCTGCCGCTCACTTAAATCACTCACTCCGTGTGTGTGTGTCTCCGTGAGTGATCTAATAGTAAATGTAGCCAAGTGAAGAGTGCTGTTGGAACCCACACACTCCTCTCCATCTCCTTCAGGGAGTCAGATCCTATCAGTCTCCATGACTGGAGAAAGCGATCATTACAATCACATCCCTTACCAGGAGAGATGGGATAGTGTGTGTGTGCATGCGTGGGTGTGTGTGCGTGTGTGGGTGTGGGTGTGGGTGTGGGTGCGCGTGGGTGGGTGTGTGTGAGTGCATGCGTGTGAGTGCATGCGTGGGTGTGTGTGAGTGGGTGTGTGTGAGTGCGTGCGTGGGTGTGTGTGAGTGCGTGCGTGGGTGTGTGTGAATGCGTGCGTGGGTGTGTGAATGCGTGCGTGGGTGTGTGTGAATGCGTGCGTGGGTGTGTGTGAATGCGTGCGTGGGTGTGTGTGAATGCGTGCGTGGGTGTGTGTGAATGCATGCGTGGGTGCGTGTGTGTGTTTGTGAGAGAGAGAGAGAGAGAATAACAGCCCTGAGACACTCCTGTCCTTCCCAGTGTTGCTCTGTAATTAGCAGAGAGAGAAACAAGCTTCTCCCCCACCAGTCTAGTAGCTTTTAATTAGACCAGCTAATTGGATCATGTCAAGGGAGCACTCTACCTTTGTGTGTGTGTGTGAACTCGTTTGTTTGTGTGTGTGAACTCATTTGTTTGTTTGTGTGTGTGAACTCGTTTGTTCGTGTGTGTGTGGCTCCCAGTCCCATGACCCTGCAGCATGTTCAGCTGCCTGCCCCTCACCAGTTCTTCAACTATCATGATGAGTAGCTCACTGTTGATCCATGGCATAATGAACATGTGTATTAATGGCCCACTGCAGCTGACACTTCTAGGCTGTGTCTCAAACGGCACCATATTCCCTATATAGTGCACTACTTTTGACAGGGGTGGACTGGGATGCAGAAATTGTCCCTGGCAACAAACCGGCCCATTTTGTTCCCTTGAGGCCCCAGATGGCCAATCCGCCCCTGACTCTTGACCACGACCTATAGGGCTCCTGTCAAATGTAGTGCACTACATAAGGAATAGGGTACCATTATGGAGACTAAGGGCCTACAGATAAATATATTCCCTATAATTTAATGTGTTTCTAATTCTGTATGACCTTACTGTGTAGGTGTTATCCTACAGCAGTATAATTCATTGCATGCCTTGAGTGATTGAGCTGGTGAGGCCGATCGAGGGTCACATACAGCATTCCGATCTCTTATCGTTTCATGTAGCTACTGTAGACGATGTCATTAAGTTGAAGCCCATAGGATAGGGTAGAACCCTCCACTAGAATAGAACGTAGATCATATGCTTCTTCAGCTTTTGTAAAGCTGGATAGAGAAGACATTTGGACTTTTCCGGTGGTTGGTGTCTTGTGAAACTTTCGCAAGCCTTGAGCGAACAGCTGGCCTAATCACCGGTTAAAGGTCCTCACCCATCAGAGTACAGGAAGCCCCCAAAGGAAACATAGATTCACTAATGGCCTCCCTCAGCTCCACAGCAGTCTTTTGGCATCTCTATGCGGGGACATTTAGTCCCGTAACACCGCAGTTCTGTGAATTGTGAACCCCTGCTCTCAGGGTAATGCGCCTTATTAGTGATTTATTTTGTTTGTTGCCTAAATATCAACTAACCACATACCAATTTGAGAGCAACCAGGAGCACAAAACTGAGTTGTCAGTTGTCTTTTCCTATTGAACGTCATTATCCTACATCATTACCCAACATTATCCTACACTCCAGTTAACCGCTCTCCTTTGAGGTGGTGGTCACTGTTCCAGAAAATGCCTCACGGGTTTATCTCAGCGCAGGGCAGGGGGCATGTTGGACAGTGACCCATGTTAGTTCAGGTCAGAGGTCACTAGATGAGTGGAGCAGCTTACTCAGGGTGAGGTTAGGGATAAGGGATGTGGTAGAGTCGTTATATCAGGGTTGACTGGTTTACAATCACTCCAACGTGTCTGTAGCTGCTTGAACACTACTGTTTATTAAGGTGGCTGGAGGACTAACAGAATCACATTTCCCACGTGCTGGATGGATTCATCTGTTTGATTAATATTGCAAAGATCTAAATAGGTTGGGGGAAGGACCTTGTGGTCGGCTCATACAGAGGGAAACATTTTGCTCAAAATCAGACTTGAACCAATGATATTTCAGACTGTTCCTGTGGGCTGTTAGGCTTGGTGGACTCCCTAAACTCTCCATGGCTGCTGCCTCAAGCTTCTTAATATGCAGCATTATGAAAATGATGCTAAAGGCCCAGCCTAGTGTTGTCCCCAATCTTCTCTTCTCTCTTCTCTTGCCTTCCCTTCCCCTCCCTCCTCTTCTGCCATCTCCTCTATTTTCCTCTCCTCTCCTCAGCCCTTGAAGCTAGGCTATGGAGTAGCCCAACTGGCAGGATTACTGGATGTGTTCCCTCGTGCGTGTGTATGTATCAAATAAAGGCCTTTGTCTGCATAATACTCTATCATTGGTCGGGGGAAACAATCCGTTGGGTTTGTCTCACACCCCAAACCCCTTTATTGTGCCCAAAACAACCCCCATGGTCAGGAGGAAGCAGTAGCATGTCCTGGCTTAGTTTATATTACATTTTGGGTTCAGATTGACATTTGAATATGGATAGCACAACATAATGATATGTCCCTGTGTGTGTATGCCACGGTGATAGAGTTGAGCAGGTACCCACACTCAAACCGTAAAGATGAAAACCCAAGGAAGCCTGGATGTAATTCCATACTCAAAATAATTCCAAATGTTACCAGTGCGAATTGCTAGAAGTGCTAAACAAAAAAGAATACACGTTTCAGCGTCTGTCATCATCAGTGCTGTTCCCGTATTCTAATGTGTCTGTCATCATCAGTGCTGTTCCCGTATTCTAATGTGTCTGTCATCATCAGTGCTGTTGCTATATTCTAATGTGTCTGTCATCATCAGTGCTGTTCCCGTATTCTAATGTGTCTGTCATCAGTGCTGTTCCCGTATTCTAATGTGTCTGTCATCATCAGTGCTGTTGCTATATTCTAATGTGTCTATTTCATCATCAGTGCTGTTCCCGTATTCTAATGTGTCTGTCATCATCAGTGCTGTTGCTATATTCTAATGTGTCTATTTCATCATCAGTGCTGTTCCCGTATTCTAATGTGTCTATTTCATCATCAGTGCTGTTCCCGTATTCTAATGTGTCTGTCATCATCAGTGCTGTTGCTATATTCTAATGTGTCTATTTCATCATCAGTGCTGTTCCCGTATTCTAATGTGTCTATTTCATCATCAGTGCTGTTCCCGTATTCTAATGTGTCTATTTCATCATCAGTGCTGTTCCCGTATTCTAATGTGTCTGTCATCATCAGTGCTGTTCCCGTATTCTAATGTGTCTGTCATCAGTGCTGTTCCCGTATTCTAATGTGTCTGTCATCATCAGTGCTGTTGCTATATTCTAATGTGTCTATTTCATCATCAGTGCTGTTCCCGTATTCTAATGTGTCTATTTCATCATCAGTGCTGTTCCTGTATTCTAATGTGTCTATTTCATCATCAGTGCTGTTGCTGTATTCTAATGTGTCTATTTCATCATCAGTGCTGTTCCCGTATTCTAATGTGTCTATTTCATCATCAGTGCTGTTCCTATATTCTAATGTGTCTATTTCATCATCAGTGCTGTTGCTATATTCTAATGTGTCTATTTCATCATCAGTGCTGTTCCCGTATTCTAATGTGTCTGTCATCATCAGTGCTGTTCCCGTATTCTAATGTGTCTGTCATCATCAGTGCTGTTCCCGTATTCTAATGTGTCTGTCATCATCAGTGCTGTTGCTATATTCTAATGTGTCTATGTCATCATCAGTGCTGTTCCCGTATTCTAATGTGTCTATGTCATCATCAGTGCTGTTCCCGTATTCTAATGTGTCTATGTCATCATCAGTGCTGTTCCCGTATTCTAATGTGTCTGTCATCATCAGTGCTGTTGCTATATTCTAATGTGTCTATTTCATCATCAGTGCTGTTCCTGTATTCTAATGTGTCTATTTCATCATCAGTGCTGTTCCCGTATTCTAATGTGTCTGTCATCAGTGCTGTTCCCGTATTCTAATGTGTCTGTCATCATCAGTGCTGTTGCTATATTCTAATGTGTCTATTTCATCATCAGTGCTGTTGCTATATTCTAATGTGTCTATTTCATCATCAGTGCTGTTCCCGTATTCTAATGTGTCTATTTCATCATCAGTGCTGTTCCCGTATTCTAATGTGTCTGTCATCATCAGTGCTGTTCCCGTATTCTAATGTGTCTGTCATCATCAGTGCTGTTGCTATATTCTAATGTGTCTATTTCATCATCAGTGCTGTTACCGTATTCTAATGTGTCTATTTCATCATCAGTGCTGTTCCCGTATTCTAATGTGTCGATGTCATCATCAGTGCTGTTGCTATATTCTAATGTGTCGATGTCATCATCAGTGCTGTTGCTATATTCTAATGTGTCGATGTCATCATCAGTGCTGTTCCCGTATTCTAATGTCTGTCATCATCAGTGCTGTTGCTATATTCTAATGTGTCTATTTCATCATCAGTGCTGTTACCGTATTCTAATGTGTCTATTTCATCATCAGTGCTGTTCCCGTATTCTAATGTGTCTATTTCATCATCAGTGCTGTTACCGTATTCTAATGTGTCTATTTCATCATCAGTGCTGTTACCGTATTCTAATGTGTCTATTTCATCATCAGTGCTGTTCCCGTATTCTAATGTGTCTGTCATCATCAGTGCTGTTGCTATATTCTAATGTGTCTATTTCATCATCAGTGCTGTTCCTGTATTCTAATGTGTCTATTTCATCATCAGTGCTGTTCCCGTATTCTAATGTGTCTATTTCATCATCAGTGCTGTTCCCGTATTCTAATGTCTGTCATCATCAGTGCTGTTGCTATATTCTAATGTGTCTATTTCATCATCAGTGCTGTTACCGTATTCTAATGTGTCGATGTCATCATCAGTGCTGTTCCCGTATTCTAATGTCTGTCATCATCAGTGCTGTTGCTATATTCTAATGTGTCTATTTCATCATCAGTGCTGTTACCGTATTCTAATGTGTCTATTTCATCATCAGTGCTGTTACCGTATTCTAATGTGTCTATTTCATCATCAGTGCTGTTACCGTATTCTAATGTGTCTATTTCATCATCAGTGCTGTTACCGTATTCTAATGTGTCTATTTCATCATCAGTGCTGTTACCGTATTCTAATGTGTCTATTTCATCATCAGTGCTGTTACCGTATTCTAATGTGTCTATTTCATCATCAGTGCTGTTACCGTATTCTAATGTGTCTATTTCATCATCAGTGCTGTTACCGTATTCTAATGTGTCTATTTCATCATCAGTGCTGTTACCGTATTCTAATGTGTCTTTCCTATGTCTTATGTGAAGCCCTCAGAAGGACGAGGGGAAACAGGGTCTTCTTGGGGGAAAGGGATTGGGTAAACCGTGCATGAAATTTCCGTTAGGCCCCCATTGTTAAGGAGGGGTTCCCCACATCACACTCGTTCCTTCATGCCAGTGAGCCTGTTGACTGCAGAGTGTGAACTGGAGTATGAAGGGCTGGATGTGGAGCTGGTGTGTGGGAATGTGTATGTGTGGGTCTTAGTGACAGTGTGTAGGCATGTGAGAGAGGGTGTGTGTTAGTATCAGTTTGAGAGAGAGTTGTAGGAGTGTGTGTCTTAGAGAGGTGGGGGTCTGAGATCTGAATGTAGGCTAAAATGGGGTATGGGGCTGGGTTGTATTGTAGGGGGTGAGAACAGGGGGGTTTAGGGGGTGGGGGTTCAGTATGGGACTGTAATCCGTCAGAGGGGTAAACAAGCTCCCATTCTGGACCAGACAGTTTGGTAGATACAGACAGAGAGCAGTAGGACTAGACACACAGACCGTAGTCTCTTATGACACTATTAACTGGCAAACACACGTGAGATATGGTTCTGGGTTCTGGGATTACACAAACCAGAGACATGACAAGATGTCCCCGGCAGAAACTGGAAGACATCCTGCAGGAGAAGGTCAGTTTGGTTCACTTTCCCTCTCAGGGAGGTTGTGTGTGTGTGTGTGTGTGTGTGTGTGTGTGTGTGTGTGTGAGAAACTTGGAGGTTGAGGTTGTATCACCTAATCCTGATGCCTGACCCCGTTTTCCCAGTATATGGATATTTTATCAAGAAAGAGTCAACGTGGTCGATTTCAATGTATTTCTTTAGCACCGACGCAGTCTTTTCTAGTTATCAATGATCATTTCACCAAAATGCTCCAAACGCATTGCTGCATCTTTTAAACGATGACTTTTGGAATCTGAGAGTCAACTGTCATCGCTGTTGTTTTACTGAAGAGCAGAATGGAACATCCCTTTACCCCCTTTACCCCCACCTGTCATTCTATTGCCATAGGAATATAATCCAATCAAATCCCTTTGTATGTATCACTTGCCCTCCGAGTACAGCTGGTATACGGTGAATTGCTTGCTTACGAAACCTTTCCCAACGATGCAGAGTTTAAACATGTAATTGTCAAATAAAATGAAGTACACAGGAATGTAGCTATATACAGGGAGTGCCAGTACCAGATCAATGTGCAGAGGTACGAGGTATTTTTAGTTAGATGTGTACATGAAGGCAGGGTAAAGTGACTGGGCATCAGGATAGATAATAATAAGGTATTTGAGGTAGATATGTACATGAAGGCAGGGTAAAGTGACTGGGCATCAGGATAGATAATAATAAGGTATTTGAGGTAGATATGTACATGAAGGCAGGGTAAAGTGACTGGGCATCAGGATAGATAATAATAAGGTATTTGAGGTAGATATGTACACGAAGGCAGGGTAAAGTGACTAGGCATCAGGATAGATAATAATAAGGTATTTGAGGTAGATATGTACATGAAGGCAGGGTAAAGTGACTGGGCATCAGGATAGATAATAATAAGGTATTTGAGGTAGATATGTACACGAAGGCAGGGTAAAGTGACTAGGCATCAGGATAGATAATAATAAGGTATTTGAGGTAGATATGTACACAAAGGCAGGGTAAAGTGACTGGGCATCAGGATAGATAATAATAAGAGTAAAACAAAGAACAGAGTGGCAGAAGCAAATTATGAGTGTAACAGTGTGTGTTAGTGTATGTACAGCATGTGTGTCGATATGGATGTGTGTGTGTGCGTATGTTGTGTTTGAATGTGTGAGGGATTTATGCGGGAGTGACAGTGTAGTGTGAGTGAGTGTGTATATAAAGTCTAGTGAGTGTGTGTATATAAAGTCTAGTGAGTGTGTATATGGCGTGTGTGTATATAAAGTCTAGTGAGTGTGTATATGGCGTGTGTATATAAAGTCTAGTGAGTGTGTATATAAAGTCTAGTGAGTGTGTATATGGCGTGTGTATATAGTCTAGTGAGTGTGTGTATATATAGTCTAGTGAGTGTGTGTATATAGTCTAGTGAGTGTGTGTATATAGTCTAGTGAGTGTGTGTATATAAAGTCTAGTGAGTGTGTGTATATAAAGTCTAGTGAGTGTGTATATGGCGTGTGTATATAAAGTCTAGTGAGTGTGTATATAAAGTCTGGTGAGTGTGTATATGGTGTGTGTATATAAAGTCTAGTGCGTGTGTATATGGTGTGTGTATATAAAGTCTAGTGAGTGTGTATATAAAGTCTAGTGCGTGTGTATATAAAGTCTAGTGCGTGTGTATATAAAGTCTAGTGCGTGTGTGTGTATATAAAGTCTAGTGAGTATGTGTGTATATGGCGCGTGTATATAAAGTCTCGTGAGTGTGTGTGTGTATATGGCGTGTGTGTATATGGCGTGTGTGTATATAAAGTCTAGTGAGTGTGTGTGTATATGGCGTGTGTGTATATAAAGTCTAGTGAGTGTGTGTATATAAAGTCTCGTGAGTGTGTGTGTATATGGCGTGTGTGTATATAAAGTCTAGTGAGTGTGTGTGTGTGTGTGTATATGGCGTGTGTATATAAAGTCTAGTGAGTGTGTGTGTGTGTATATGGCGTGTGTGTATATAAAGTCTAGTGAGTGTGTGTGTATATGGCGTGTGTGTATATAAAGTCTAGTGAGTGTGTGTGTATATGGCGTGTGTATATAAAGTCTAGTGAGTGTGTGTATATGGCGTGTGTATATAAAGTCTCGTGAGTGTGTGTATATGGCGTGTGTATATAAAGTCTAGTGAGTGTGTGTGTATATGGCGTGTGTATATAAAGTCTAGTGAGTGTGTGTGTGTATATGGCGTGTGTGTATATAAAGTCTAGTGAGTGTGTGTGTATATGGCGTGTGTGTATATAAAGTCTAGTGAGTGTGTGTGTATATGGCGTGTGTATATAAAGTCTAGTGAGTGTGTGTGTATATGGCGTGTGTGTATATAAAGTCTAGTGAGTGTGTGTGTATATGGCGTGTGTATATAAAGTCTAGTGAGTGTGTGTGTATATGGCGCGTGTGTATATAAAGTCTAGTGAGTGTGTGTGTATATGGCGTGTGTGTATATAAAGTCTAGTGAGTGTGTGTGTATATGGCGCGTGTGTATATAAAGTCTAGTGAGTGTGTGTGTATATGGCGCGTGTGTATATAAAATCTAGTGAGTGTGCGTAGGGTCAGTGCAGATAGTTCAGGTACCATTAATTGACTATCAGTCTAATGGCTTGGGGGTAGAAGCTGTCTCTTGGTCCAAGAGCCGATGTTTGCCGGACGGTAGCAGAGGGAACAGTCTATGACTTGGGTGGCTGGAGTCTCTGGCAATATGTTGAGCCTTCCTCTGACTTCGGCTGGTATAGAGGTCCTGGATGGCAGGGAGCTCGGCCTCAGTGACGTACTGGGTTGTCTAATAACTAGAAGGAGAATCCTCATTCAAGTCAATGGCCTGTGATGTTATTTCTATGTCCTCTGCCTGTCTTCCGTTGTGCTGCCTGCCAAACATGGCACATGGAGAAGGCAAACAAATTGAGGCTTTGCTCAGGGCGACGGAATTAGATTCACTGCTCATTTAGTCTGTCTGTCTCACACACACACACTATACGTGTGACAGCTGTATTCTGACCCTATTCACAAACAACCTGACATTCAAATCAAACACAAGCGCATCCAGGAATAGAAAGAGGACTCCAATCTAGGCCATTTTACAGTCCGTTGAACAGACGCGTCTGAAGTCTAAAGTGGCTCCATTCAATTCTGTTTGCGTTCCGTTGGAATCGCTGTCACTCAAAGCAGAGAGGACGGAGGTCACGCGTAAGAACGTTTGCTCAAAGAACATTTTGGCGTGAGAAAAAGCGAACACCTATTTTGAAGGAGAAGATGGAGTCTTTGACTCCGGTGTCTCTGTATTTTGACGTTATAGCTTCTATTGCGACCGTTCTCTTTGATTCACTGATGCAGACACTGTGCTGTAAACGCGCGTCGTTGGTGAGAGAAGAAAAAGCACCGAGGAGTGAGTGTGAAGAATTCCTGGTGTGGGATGTCTGGCACTTGCTTCTGCTGAATGTGGGAGACTGTCGTGTGGGTGGAGCCAAGGACTTGTGACCCTTGGAAGTGCTTCGTGGGTAGTAGGAGAAAGGCCGTGATTTAGACGACCAGGATGTAATTGGTCAAATAGTCAGACTTTATATCAAGTGCATCGAAACGTTTCAGTACACTTGACATTTAAAATGAAACGCACAACGCTAGCTGACTTCTTTAAAGTGTGGATATTGGCTCTTTCCTCAGCTACTGAACGTGATTCATGAAAATGATAATAAACGAAACAAAATGGCCGTTGGTTAGATGAGCTTTTCAGGCTCATTTAAATTCTTTACAAAGTAGCTCAAAATATGAATAAAATGTTATTTTATATATTTTTGGCTTGTTTTTTGTTGTTGTCAGTGTTGAATGTTCAGTACAAGGCTGTACTGTGAGATTATATACTGAATTAATTTATAATTCACTTGTGATAACAACCTTTGTGTGTCTCTATGCGATAAGGCTTGTGTGTATGTGCATTGTGTCTTTGTAAATGTGCTTTTTGTTTGACTACATCTGTCAAGTCTCGTGTGTGTGTGTGTGTGGTGTGTGTGTGTGTGTGACTCTGCCTGCATGTGTCTATGTCCTTGTCTCTGTGTTTATCGACAGAGCTTCTAACCATACGCCTCTCCCTGTGTGCTCCAGTTCGACTCAGAGAGTTCAGGCTTCATCAGTACAGAGCGGTTCAGAGACCTGCTGGCGGCCCACGGCTCGGAGCTGGACCCTCACAAGCTGGAGGTTCTATTGGCCCTCGCCGACGGCAACGCGGACGGAAAGATCTGCTACCAGGACTTTGTCAACCTGGTGAGAGTCCCGAGTCACTTCCGGTTACCATAGTAACTGATAATAGTGATTTGTATAAGCATAACATTGATTATACTGTACACCGATTGGTCATGTTGAGACGTACAGTGGAGAGGAAGTGGTCTTATGACCACCATCATCCTTCTACTCACCCAGGTCTCCATGGATATTCCACACTATTAGTCAAGACAACACAGCTTGTTTTAAAAGTTGCACTTTCACGCGCCGTCTAGCTCCTGTTGTGTTTCACGTGAACTCTTGACCACGGGCGGTGAAGTCATCTGGGGAAATAATCAGTTGCTTGGAAATGTGTAAAGTTGTGGTCGGTGGGTTTGTGAAGGTTCCCCAACTCTCCCCTCTCACTTTCCCGTTCTCCTATTCTCTCTTTTGTCTTCTCCGCTTCCTTCAAAGCTGTCCATTGTCTTGTACAGTGGGCTGAGAATGGGCCTGTGGGAACTTGTGAAAGGGGATCTTTGATTGGTCGGTCCAGGTCATGTGACAGGCCAAAGGTCAGGGCGAGGAACTGGAAGTGGGACAGAGAGGAATGAGGAGCATGTACTCAAGTTGTGTGTGTGTGTGTGTTAGGGGGGGCGTGGCTGCTATTGTTACCCACAAAAACCGCTCCTCACCCCCCATTGCTTTCACATTCATTGGAAACAGAGGCCAAGCAGGGTGAGGGAAGGAAGGATAGGTTGGAGAGGAGGAGTGAGAAACAGAGACAGGCTTGCTGGGGTTTATTTGCAGGTCCAACTTTACTTTGCTCAGCTGCCTCTTCCATAAAGCTGTCAGCGTGATTGGGAGGTATTGCCTAGCTCTCTCTTTTCTCTCTTTCTACTTTTCCTTCTCTCTCTCTTATCTCTCTCGACTCTTTATCTCCCTGCCCCTTCTGTCCCTCTCCCTACCCCTCTCCACTCTCTCTCTCTCTCTCTCTCCCTCTCGCTCCTCTCCCTGACAGCATCTCCCAGTACAGCAGTAGATTGTCCCTGGTCCCAGATTCATTGTTGGATGAATCCCAATCTCTCTCTACCCTGCTCTCTTCTTCGCTGTGGGTGAATAGATAGAACGTCACACCCTTTTTCTCTCTTTTGATTGAAAAGAAGAGAAATGAGGAGAAGAATCACCCTTGCACTGCAGGAAGAAAAAAGACTGTCTTTATGAGTTTGGCCATGTGGGGTAACCTAGAGAGGTGTGTGTGTGTGTGTGTGTGTGTGTGTGGCATAATGTGTGTGTTTGGTACCGTTTGATCCCACTCGCTGTTTGGCTTTGGGCTGGGAGTGGCCATGGTAACCTACAGTCATCAAGAATCCCACATGGTCTCTTGACTGCAATCAAGACTCACATAATTGGAGATCTGTTCAATTCGAATGCTCATTATAAATTGAAGAATGGTGCGATTGTCAACTACTTTTAGAATCGGAGAGACAGAGAGAGATGTGGGAATGAGAGAGAGGGGAATGAGAGGGAGAGGAATAAGAGAATGCGAGAAAGAGAGAGTGGGTGAAAGGGACAAGAATGAGGGGAAGAGAAAGAGAGAGGGGGACTTGTCCACATTCCATGTTCCATAGGAGGACTATGACAATTGCTAATCTCGGTAGAAGGGCCACGTTGTCAGGCAGCTGCCGCCAGTACTTGGGACAAGGAGAAGAGCTCAGCGGTTGCTAGGTGATAAAGGAGGCATTCTGTTGCTGGGGCGAGGTGGGAGGATATGGCAGCGTGGTTGCTGTCACAGTGAAGGATGGGGGGGCTCACGACTTAGGGGATCTATGACGACATACTGAGGTGTTGTAGGGAATCCAGCAATAGTTACAAGACCTGTAAGGTTGGAATTTCAGCTAATTGAAAATAAACACTTATTTTATGGCCGTGTTTCTATGAAATTTGTATCGCTCACATAAGATAACTAAATCACTTATTGCAATGAAAGTCTCACTGAATGGACTGACTGTCCCTGAATCTTGACCTGCTCATGGACATTGGGTAGCTGATGATGTATTTTGACTGACATCTGCACTCTCTCGCTCTCACTCTCTCTATCTCTCTCTTCCTCTCTCATCCCTCCCTCTCCATCTCTCTCTATCTCTCTCTTCCTCTCTCATCCCTCCCTCTCCATAAATCTCTCTGTACTTCTCTCTCTCTCTCCCTCCCCCCTCCCCTCTCCCTGCTAGATGTCCAACAAGCGCAGCAACAGCTTCCGGCAGGCCATCCTCCAGGGGGGTCGTCAGTTGAAGGGAGCCGGGGCCCTGGGGGAGGAGGTGGGTCTGGGTCTGTCCCAGAGGCTGGTGAGGCACATCGCCTATGAGACCCTGCCCCGGGAGATCGACAGGAAGTGGTACTTCGACAGCTACACCTGCTGCCCACCACCCTGGCTCATCCTGGCGATCACCATCGCTGAGGTAAGGTTCTGCTCATGGAGGAATAAATCCTAAATTCTACTTCAGTCAAATTTCCCTTTGTCATGCATGAATGTCAATCGGAGACTAAGTGAATATTCAAATGAAGTGTAAAGTTAGGATGTGCTTAGGTTCTTCAAACATCTCTGATGAGGGTTTGAGGCTGTAAAGCATTGGTTTTGATAACAAAGAGAACCTTATCGTTCAACTTTAGTTTGTCTTTCTTTTCTTCTAACGTGGTAGAACTGGGAGATGGCAACAGTATCGTTTATCTTTTGCCCTTGGCGTCAACTCTCCATCGAGATAAGCCTTTGAAATCAGTCTAGACTACTGTGAAACTCTACATTCTTCATGGAGACGTAAAACGTATCTCTTAGGCTCGTACCCAGGCTTGATCGTATATTCCTCTACAATAACTTCAAACCCCTCCCGTCATCTAGGTGGCAGTGTTCATGTACTATGGCCTGCAGTTGGACCGCTGGGTGCTGCAGGTGTCCAGTCCCCACTTCCTGAGGGGCCCACTGCCCTACCACCCCCAGCTACGGATTCAGGCCTGGAGATACCTCAGCTATGCCTTCATGCACGCAGGGTGGGTACCTAGCCAGATGGCCAGTCCGCCCCTGGGGAGGGCTGATCCGACTGTCCCAATATACACATTTGCATACTACTTAGTATATGGTCATGTATTGACCATGCATGCTAATGCTAAGTATGAATATTGGGACAGTCTGATCAGCCCTCCCCAGGGGCAGACTGGCCATCTGGCATTTTGGGCGAATGTCAGATGGGCTTGTCCGTTTTTAGCCCAGTGTGCCTGTCTCACTTTGGTTTTTTGCACAAAATGATCATTATCTGGACAATGATGAGGGGCCTCAAGCGAAAATAAATGTGTCCAGTGTGTTTGAAATGCTAGGGCTGATTTCTAGTCTCAGTCTGCCCCTGGCCCACCTCAAATCCTAAACTCTGTAACGTGTGTCCATAAAGTCCTGGATGTGCGTGTCACAGTCATACAGTCCTACATAGCATTCAGAAAGTATTCAGACCTCTTGACTTTTTTTGCAAATGTATTAAGCATTTAAAAAACTATCACATTTACATAAGTATTCAGACCCTTTACTCAGTACTTTGTTGAAGCATCTTTGGCAGCGATGACAGCCTCGAGTCTTCTTGGGTATGATGCTGAAAGCTTGGCACACCTGTATTTGGGGAGTTTCTCCCATTCTTCTCTGCAGATCCTCTCAAGCTCTGTCAGGTTGGATGGGGAGTGTCGCTGCCCAGCTATTTTCAGGTCTCCCCAGAAATGTTAGATCGGGTTCAAATCCGGGCTCTGGCTGGGCCACTCAAGGACATTCAGAGACTTGTCCCGAAGCCACTGCGGCGTTGTCTTGGCTGTGTGCTTAGAGCTGTTCTCCTGTTGGAAGGTGAACCTTCACCCCAGTCTGAGGTCCTGAGCTCTCTGGAGCAGGTTTTCATCAAGGGATCTCTCTGTACTTTACTCTGTTCATCTTTCCCTCGACCCTGCTCATGAAGGGGTACATCGTAAATTCTACTTCAGTCAAATTTCCCTTTGTCATGCATGAATGTCAATCGGAGACTAAGTGAATATTCAACTGAAGTGTAAAGTTAGGATGTGCTTAGGTTCTTCAAACATCTCTGAGGGTTTGAGGCTGTAAAGCATTTGGTTTTGATAACAAAGAGAACCTTATCGTTCAACTTTAGTTTGTCTTTCTTTTCTTCTAACGTGGTAGAACTGGGAGATGGCAACAGTATCGTTTATCTTTTGCCCTTGGCGTCAACTCTCCATCGAGATAAGCCTTTTAAATCAGTCTAGACTACTGTGAAACTCTACATTCTTCATTGAGACAGCCTAAATATCTCTGTGAAAACGAAAACATATCTTTTAGGCTAGTACCCAGGCTAGATCTTATATAACTCTACAATAACTTCCCCTCCCGTCTCCCAGTTTGTGCCTCTGAAAAACATTGCAGCATGATTCTGCCACCACCATGCTTCACAGTAGGGATGGTGCCAGGTTTCCTCCAGATGTGACGCTTGGCATTCAGGCCAAAAAGTTCAATCTTGGATTGATCAGACCAGAGTCTTTTTTTCCCATGGTCCGAGAGTCCTTTAGGTGCCTTTTTGGCAAACGCCTATAGGGCTGTTATGTGCCATTTACTGAGGAGTGGCTTCTGTCTGGCCACTATACCATAAAGGCCTGCTTCGTGGAGTGCTACAGAGATGGTTGTCCTTCTGGAAGGTTCTCCCATCTCCACAGAGGAACTCTGGAACTCTGTCAGTGACCATCGGGTTCTTTGTCACCTTCCTGACCAAGGCACTTCTACCCTGATTGCTCAGTTTGGCCAGGTGGCCAGCTCTAGGAAGAGTCTTGGTTTTTCCAAACTTCTTCCATTTAAGAATGCTGGAGACCACTGTGTTCTTGGGGACATCCAATGCTGCAGAAATGTTTTGGTACCCTTCCCCAGATCTGTGCCTTGACACAATCCTGTCTCAGAGCTCTATGGACAATTCCTTTGACCTCATGGCTTGGGTTTTGCTCTGACATCCACTGTCAACTGTGAGACCTTATATAGACAAGTGTGTGCCTTTCCATATCATGTCCAATCAATTGAATTTACCACAGGTGGTCTCCAATCAAATTGTAGAAACATTTCAAGGATGATCAATGGAAACAGGACACATCAGAGTTCAATTTTGAGTCTCACAGCAAATGGTCTGAATACTTTTACCTAACTTTACTTTCATTATGCGGTATTGTGTGTAGATTAACGAGGGAGGAAAAACAATTGAATCCATTTTAGAATCGGGCTGTAACGTAACAAAATGGGGAAAAAGCCAAGGGGTCTGAATACTTTCCAAACGCACTGTATACTGTATATACATTGTCATATCTACTCTATGGCTCTATAGAGCAGTGTTTCTCAATCTATTCCTGGATGTGTGTGTGTGTGTATCAGCTGTCACCTTTCCAAATGATTGTGCTCCCACACACACCACATCTGCTTCCTCGTGAGAGCACATGGTCGAGGCAAGTCATTCATCACTAAACACACACACCTCTGAGAGAGGCGGAGGCTGCTGGGAATTTAACCAACTATCTAATGTCCCAAAGCTCTTGCTCTCTATCAGCAGTGTGTGCAGGAGAGATTGTTCAGTGTTGTGACTGCTACACACACACACACAATCCACGCATGTGTCCTTCATGCCCACAGGGCCTGTACTCAGCACTGACACGTGTGGGTGCCACAGCAGAATCCAAAACACAGGAGTTCTCTGAGTTCTCTCTCTCTCTCCCAGCTTAGTGGACATACTTTAACCATCCCATTTATCCCATAGCAACGATAGCATGACAAAACCAGGCCAAAAACCCCCAGTGTGTTTCAGCCTCAGATATTATGAACACATTGGTTTACAATCCCTACAGTGGAGGTATCCCTAGACAAAAACACCCAAACCGAATCAAATCTACGAGTTGTTTTGTTGAAGCGTACAAGTGCCCTCTTGGTTTAGTGAGAGAACGAGAGAATCATTCTAGTTGACAATGAGACAAGGGCGATATTGATTGGCTTGTCCAAATTCACAAGGACTTTCCACTGGAGATTAAAAGGACTATTCATTTTCCAGTGCTAACCAGTCCCAGAGGGATGCTTCTACACACACACACACACACACACACACACACACACACACACACACACACACACACACACACACACACACACACACACAAGTTCCTATGAGAAGACATCCCGTTGTCTCTTAACAATGGCACAGACAAATACATGGATCACTGTCATTGTCTCGACGACCACAAAGGAAAACAAAGAATGCAATGCTGTTTTCACTGAGCTGCTGCACTGTACACTCGATGCCAGCTTAAAGGCGGGAAAGTAAGTCAATTCCTGCTTTTACGTTAATGAAAACATAAGGAGTTAAGCAGCCAAGACGTGATAAAACAGAGATTCGTTTCAAGTGGCTGGGAAATGTCTTTGTCTTTGGTCAAGGGTAATCTACTAAAGTTGTCCTAGACCGCCTAAAAACATAGCTGTAGGTTTAGTGGAATGTTGTCCTGTGCTGTTTGTGGGCTGATATGTGCATTCTGTTTGTGGTGTTGTCAATTGGAAGGGATCAGCAGTGTTGTTGACCCAGTGAAGGGATTACATTGTGGAGGGGTGTAATATGCCGGACTTATCACAGTCAGACAGATCACTACACAGCCGGTCAGATAGATAGATGGATAGATAGAGAGAGGGGGGACACTGTAAAAGCCTGGTAGGGATCCAGCACCATCGTTGGACTGAGAGGACAAAGCTAAAATCTCAGCCAATGATGACTCATCAAATGTGTCTACTGCCAGCACATGGCAGCAGGAGCCAAGCAAAATGCTGGATCAATACTGAGACATTGGTGTGTTCCCAGAATGTTGATGCACTAGACCCAATACCACTGCTGTAATACAGTTGGCCTAGTTCTGATGTTGTAGTAAAGCCTAGATGCTAACTCCTTTCCCTCCAGAAGCTTATTATCCACAGTCACCATTGGCCCTTAGTCATGTGTTGTTGTGGATAATGGCGGTATGAGCTGCTTCCTAGAGCTACTGTAAGTGCCCCCCCCAGGGGAGACTATTACAGTATGTTCACTGGATTATCAATATATGTTAAATGTCTTATATGCTCTGTGGGCACGATTATCTTTCAGCAACACATTGCCATCCCTCCATCCATCTTTCCATCCATCACTTTCTTACGACCATCCGGTTGGCCTAATTTAATAATGAATTTAGACTGGTGTTTAGACTGGTGTTCATTGAGAGAGAGGTTACAGGAGGTTAGAGAGTATTCTGACATAGATTCAATTACTGTATGTCACTTACTCCCCTACAAACAGATTCTGAGAGCTATGCAGGCATCCAACATATAGAGGCTTTAAAAAAGTATTCATGGAACGTCTCAGAGTAGGAGTGCTCATCTTGGATCAGGAGATTACATGAACGGGGGGCTGATCCTAGATCAGGCCTCCTACTTCCAGGTTAGAAACATTGCTCCACGGATCAAATAGATAATATGACCATGAACTGTATATGACGGTGGATGTGTCCTGTCGAACTGACGGCTGTGTGCCGTGTCCCAGCAGGATAGAACACCTGGGTCTGAACATGGCCATGCAGCTGCTGGTGGGAGTCCCTCTAGAGATGGTCCATGGAGCGCTGAGGATAGGACTGGTCTACGTGTGTGGCGTACTGGCAGGTGAGTACTGGACTAGGGTACACACACAGACTGACGGATGGACACACACACACACAGGGCGCAGGTGCACGCACTCATGCACACACGCATATTCAACCCCCTGCTGTCAGGTTTCACCCCATTGTGTTTGGAGAACAGTCATTCAGAAAACACATATGTCTGGGACAGATGGGCTTGTGTTCTGACAGGCTTTCTTGTTGTTCCCCCACCGGTCCGGAACAACAGAGAGAAGTGGAAGGGGATCATCTCAAAACACACTCCAGAGAGAGATAGAATGGGGGGTAAAGGAGAGAACGGAGGGGTAGAGGTAAAGGAGAGAACGCGAGGGAGAGGTAAAGGAGAGAACGCGAGGGAGAGGGAAAGGAGAGAACGCGAGGGAGAGGTAAAGGAGAGAACGCGAGGGAGAGGTAAAGGAGAGAACGCGAGGGAGAGGTAAAGGAGAGAACGCGAGGGAGAGGTAAAGGAGAGAACGCGAGGGAGAGGTAAAGGAGAGAACGCGAGGGAGAGGGAGAGATGGAGAGAGACTTGTTCAAGTTCAATAGGAGGCCCATGAATATTGAGAGAGCGAGCAAAGGGACCAAGCCTACTGGGATGCTATGCATCAGAGAGAGGAAGAGGACCAAGCCTACTGGGATGCTATGCATCAGAGAGAGGAAGAGGACCAAGCCTACTGGGATGCTATGCATCAGAGAGAGGAAGAGGACCAAGCCTACTAGGATGCTATGCATCAGAGAGGAAGAGGCTTTGAAGGCAAATGTCATTGCTAGCTTCCTTGTGACATTAGCTGCTAATGTCATTTGAGCGCCCAGGGCTCCCCTCTCTCCCTCTGCCTCCTCTCTCCCCTCTCTCCCCTGGCCCAGCACGACTTGGCTCAGTATAGCTCAGTGCTCACTAGATTACCATATGACCATGGGGTATGTTCTACACTGCGTGTTCATCATGCAGTGTACATGAGGAGTGGAGCGATAATCCAGCTTTAGTTTAAACTACCTCTAGAGCCAAACAAACATTATCAGGGATTTCTGCCTGCTGCCCTCTGGAAACTAAATGCTCAGGAAACGTTCGGAGTGGAAATACTTGGATGAAGATTGTTGATGTTTGGGAGACGTGTGGGGATATTTAGCAAGGACATAACAGCCCTGTGGGTGGGTGGGAAGAAGCTGTAGAAGGGCAAGTTAAGGGATTGCCAGCAGAGTGTGTAATTGTGTATCTTTTTTTAACTAGGCAAGTCAATTAAGAACAAATGGTTATTTACAATGACAGCCGGATGACGCTGGGACAATTGTGCGCCGCCCTCTGGGACTCCCGATCACGGCCGGTCGTGATACAGCCCGGGATCGAATCAGGGTCTGCAGTGACGTCTCTAGCACTGTGATGCACTGCCTTAGACCCATTCCGTGTGTGTGTGTGTTTGTTTTACATAGGCATGTGTGTTTGTGGAGATAAATACTGTATATATGTATGAGGCTTTATATCTGGTTGTGTATGGAGACTGGTGTGTACACAGAATACTTTTGGTCCCCCCCTCCCAGATAACACAGATAATGGTGGTACTGAGAGGGCCACTGTCCCCACGGGAACCTGCTGGTTCATTAGATATCGACCCACTAGAAGGAGGTGTGTGTGTGTGGGAGTTTGTCTTCTGTGTTGTTTTGTCTGGATAAATGTTGTTATGGTGGAGAGGAGTGCTCAGCTGTACCAACAGGGTCAGAGGTCAAAAGAGACTCAGGTGTCCAGTGAGAGGTCAATACTCAATATGGATTTTTAAGACTGTAATACAAATCAAATGTTATTTGTCACATGCGCCGAATACAACCGGTGTAGTAGACCTTACCGTGAAATACTTACTTACAAGCCCTTAACCAACAATGCAGTTTTAAGAAAAATACCTACAAAAATAATAAATTAAAGTAACAAATAATTAAAGAGCAGCAGTAAAATAACGATAGCGAGACAGGGGGTATACAGGGGGTGCCGGTACAGAGTCGATGTGCGGGGACACCGGTTAGTCGAGGTAATTGAGGTAATATGTATATATATGTAGGTAGAGTTATTAAAGTGACTATGCATAGATAATAACAGAGTAGCAGCAGTGTAGAAGAGGGGGGGGGGGCAATGCAAATAGTCACATAGACTCTTATTTGAACGCAGGCACAAACAACAAAAACACACACGTTTTAATATCCTTGTGGGGGCCTAAAATTGACTTCCATTCAAAATCCTATTTTCCTTAACCCCTAACCCTAGCTCCTAAACGTTACCCTAATTCCTACCCTACCCTATTTGTAATCCTAAACCTAACCCCTAAGCCTAAAATAGTTTTTGTCCCCGTGGGGCCGTCCAAATGTCCTCTTGTTTTACTACTTTTGGGGATTACACACACACACACACACACACACACACACACACACACACACACACACGAAAAGAAAGAAACACTCAATTACTACTTTCAGTATCTGTGATAATTATAAGATGACTCTGAAGTTTTAAAGGACAGTCAGTGTCTTTGAACTCTCTACCGGTCTCTGATGATGAGTAGCACTGATGCTGTGTAGTTAATGTGGCCAAACTTAGTATTCCCTCATTGGCAGCAGGATTCCTAGTTTGGTGACCTAGTTTGGAAGTTTAACCAACAAACAAGATAGATGACACGTCAGTTTCTCACCCAACAACTGACCCAGAGGGCCCCCAGAGAGACTACAAAGGGAAGGAAGTCCTTTAGTGGGTGTGGGGGTTGTCACGGTGATAAAACAATATTATCAGAGATAATAGTGGTAATAGTGGTCTTCCCATCTGTCGACACACGCACACCTTGAGCAGAGGAACCAGGGCGGTGTGTGTTGTCTAACAGGTGCGTGTGTGTGTTTCTATATTTCATGCTATGTGTGTGTGTGTGTGTGTGTGTGTGTGTGTGTGTGTCAGGAAACATGTAATCATCTGCTTAGATCTCCATTCAGTGATTGATGCTTAAATACATTTTAATTTCACACACACACCTCCTCTGCTTTGATCTAAATGACACCTGGTAACAGCCTACTTCAGGAAGAGCACTAACTACTACAGCTAGTTCAGGTATTTCAGATAATACAGTACATTCATACTTTTCTAGTTGGGCTCACCCCTGGCTGTTTTCCTTCCAGTAATAGCAGCCTGATTGTGATGACTTGTTATCGTATGGTGATTTAACCTTTTACTGCAGTGGGCTACATCGGGGTCACACAGAGTGATTCTTGGTAGTCTTAAATAAATCTACTTTGAAACAAAAGTATACACCTCACACACATAGTTATGGGTTTAAAAAACGAGGACACCTGTACCATGTCAGATATAGAGTTGATTGTATTTCATTTTGAGTTTACATCCCAGTATTACACTTTATATACATCCCAGTATTACACTTTATATACATCCCAGTATTACACTTTATATACATCCCAGTATTACACTTTATATACATCCCAGTATTACACTTTATATACATCCCAGTATTACACTTTATATACATCCCAGTATTACACTTTATATACATCCCAGTATTACACTTTATATACATCCCAGTATTACACTTTATATACATCCCAGTATTACACTTTATATACATCCCAGTATTACACTTTATATACATCCCAGTATTACACTTTATATACATCCCAGAAGACTGAAATATAACGAAACCGTTTGAAATAGAAACACCGGATGTTCGACGTGATTTTTGAAATAACGTTGATTAATTCTGAAAAATATGAATAACATTCCACCTATGAGGCCGCGAGGTAATTTGACTGCAGGAAAGGGGTCTACTATAATGAAGCTCCCACAGAGCAGACTCTTCATGACGAGCAGCCATACCTACACACGCACACACACAGTGGAGATCACAAGCAGTTCTCTGTTGCTCTGGGCGTGTCTGTTGCTCTGGGCGTGTCTGTTGCTCTGGGCGTGTCTGTTGCTCTGGGCGTGTCTGTTGCTCTGGGCGTGTCTGTTGCTCTGGGCGTGTCTGTTGCTCTGGGCGTGTCTGTTGCTCTGGGCGTGTCTGTTGCTCTGGGCGTGTCTGTTGCTCTGGGCGTGTCTGTTGCTCTGGGCGTGTCTGTTGCTCTGGGCGTGTCTGTTGCTCTGGTTGTAATTACACCAATCAATGCCTGGTTGACTCTCCTGTGAATGCGGGTGAATAGGTGCCACCATGGTACCAGTGGTAAGCTCCATTCAGTGTAACACCAAGAATCTCCTAACAGACTGTGTTGATACGTATTATTCTTAAAATGGTCAATGGGGACTCATTGACCAATGTAAGCCTCTGTTTGTGCTTCAATACAGCGACAAAAAACATCAGGAGTGACTGCGCTCATATACAGTATCTACTGTTTCTACCTGGGAATGCTATTTATTTGAAGCTGCTCTGAGATACATTATAGCGATGGATATGAATTTACATATTCAATATGAATTTGCTCTATTGATCCAGTGAATATGAAGTTGATTGATTATTTGATTGATTCTAACCTCTGACCCTGGCAGGCTCCCTGGCCGTGTCTGTCACTGATATGACTGCTCCGGTGGTGGGGTCGTCTGGAGGAGTCTACGCCCTGGTCTCAGCACACCTGGCCAACGTCGTCATGGTGTGTGTGTGTGTGTGTGTGTCAGTCAGAGCAGGAGCAGCCCTCTTGTCATGAGATGACTATCATGTTCAGACATACATCATGTGGCATCAAAGCAGGGCATTCTGGGGCCCAGCAGGTGCTCTGTCAGTCTATGGATTCCATACATTCCTGCCTTTTCATCTTTCCCATTTACAAAGAGTGGAAAGGTGTGTCGACTATCTAGTGTTGAAAGTGTGGAATGTGTGTGTGCGTGTGTATGTTGCACGTGAGTGTGTGTGCACTGTGTAGTGTTAGAGTGTAATTAGATAATTGTCATAACTTGATTTTCTCCCATTCTGAGGCTGCATGTAAATTCACCTTTGACCTTAGCTGTGCTCTGATTGATTCGATCCATGCATACTACCCGACAAAGTCATAACCTTAGAAGTAGGGGCCGATAAGGCCATACTGCTGTCTATATGATTGGATGGTCCCTGTCATCAAATATTTACACCGGTGGGCACTTTTACAATCCTCAGTGGTCCTTCCTCCTCTCAGACAAATTTGATTTACTACAACAGCAAGAAAGGGGAGAAGATCAAGGGTCATCACATGATATCTGTGTTGACTCTGAAAGCTATCATGGAAGGGGAAAGATATGTTATTGTTGTAATCTATGTGTCACTCTGAATGTTGACAGTTCTGTAAGTCGCTTTGGATGTAGGTGTCTTTGGATGTAGGTGTCTGTTACATTACTATCTTATGAAGGTAATGAAAGAGGCTTAGTGGTCAGGGACAAACCCAGGTCCATCTAACATGGGAAAACTCCTGGCCTGAATCATAAACCCTTTATCTTGCTCTCTCTCTCTCACTCCTTTTCTCATCAACTCACTCTGCTCCTCTCTCCCCAGAACTGGTCGGGTATGAAATGTCAGTTTAAGCTGTTCCGGATGGCCATGGCTCTGGTCTGCAGTAAGTCTGTCTGAACTCTGAAGTTTCTCTATATTCAAATCCTATCTGAGATACCCCAGTCAGTCCCTACACCACTGTGTGACTAGCCACAGCCTGCAGGTAACCAAAAGCAGCACACGGTTTATTTTGATCATTAAAAAACAGTCGCTAGAGGGACCTCCGGTCTTGCGTACTGTTACAATAACCTTGCTCTTGACCTAGTTAGTACCGTGGTGGATGTAGGTTAGGAGACAGGAAGGGCCCTGTGGCTAGCAATAGAAGCTTAGAAAGAACATAACGCTCACATTAATCTTACATGAGTGGGTGAGGACGGGTTTGTTGTGGTCTCAACCTTTTATAGTACATATCCAACTTCTTATTTTTCACTTTAGTATAAGCATACGCATACAATTTGGCAAGTTACCGTGATTTGTAAGAGATAAACACAGCAGTATTTACAATAAACTAAAAATAACAATATCACTTGTTCACTATGGAAACAGGACTATTGCCAGCATTTTGGTAACCCTTCTCTCTCCACCCCCGTCAGTGAGTGTGGAGTTCGGCCGTGCCGTGTGGCTGCGGTTCTACCCGCCGGCCTTCCCGCCCTGCCCCAACCCCAGCTTTGTGGCCCACCTGGGGGGTGTGATGGTGGGGCTCACCCTGGGGGTTGTAGTCCTCCAGAACTACGAGCAGCGTCTCCAAGAGCAGTCTCTATTCTGGATCTTCTTCTCCGTCTACTTCCTCTTTGTCCTCTGTGCTGTCTTCTGGAACGTCTTCGCCTACAGCCTGCTGGACGTCCGGCTCCCCCCCACGCCGTGACCTCTCCCAGCCTGTGAGGGCAAACTGAGCGGGCCAACTACGTACCTCAGATCCAATGGAACATAACTATCTAGGTCCAAGACTTCAGAATTTGTGTCTTCATTTTAGAGTACCGTATGGAACAGACTATGGCAGCATCTCCTCTTAAACCCAATGGTGCCTGTAACTGTAAGAAAGAGGTTATTATGACAGCTAGCTTCAATGAAGGACAATTTCATAGGGTTGGAGATTGTGATGATACCCATGTCTTCGATCTGTCATACTATAGTACTGTAATCTGTAAGTCTGGACTGAAGCTATGAAATGTTCCACTGTTGACATGTTACACTGTACTGAGTGCATCTGACGTGATATGGTTTTGTTCCAACTTCCTGATCTTTCTTTGGTTACCTGACTGTTTATACATTCAACGATGCTACATTGTTGCCTTTCACAATATGTCTGGCAGGACAAATGGCTAAAGCAGAAAGACATCGGTACTCAAGCTAGATATTTGCAGGGAGAATTGGCTTACGTTTTTGTTGTTGCCTTTGGTATGTGTGTGTGTGTGCGCCGTTTGCAGGAGTGGACAGTATTGGAGGAGTGCACAGTGTCATCCGGGTTACACTGACTTACATTATTTTGTCATATGGAAATGGAGGTTGAAAAAAAGATGTATGTGATGTTCAAGCCCTCTGTGTTCATGACTGTTGCCAAAACCGTCCCTTAACCAATAGCATACAAAAGACAGAGCACTACAGAGAACATGTACTGTTTTATTAATAGGGGAATATGTTGCCTTCTGCGATGAGTACTGGTTGAGTTGAACGTCAGCATTCTCCCTCTAGCACAGACTTATTGATAGGTATTCAATATTTAACTCTGTTACAGACTGTGGAAATGGTGCTACATGTGAATAGGTTCCTCCCTCCAGAGTTAGCCTTCAGTTGGTACTCTACTGTCAATGCCCTTATTAAGGAGAAAGCAAAGTCATGTTGTATTGGATGCTGTGTTTGCTTCAACAGGAGAACACGTCGCATCTCAACCAGCCATGGCTCAAATTAGCCTGGTCCCAGATCTGTTTGTGCTCTTACCAACTCCATTGCTGTCATTGTCAAGCCACAGATGTTTGGCCTGACAATGAGTGACATGGAGTTGACATGGTACCAGGAACAGACTGGTACCAAGGCTAGCTCAAGCGTGTACTTTAAATTAACCTCACGTTAATGAACAAATTAATATTAACAAATGAATATTTTAACATACAATAGCCGGTTGTTGATTCTTGAATTGGTCTACAATGTGATGTGTATTTAACATTTGTTGATTGTATATTATAAGGTCTGATACGGAACATAGTGGTAACTGACAATATTTTAACAATGCATATTTTGTAGATTTGATATGTAAATACTGAATACTGGAATAAAATCAACTGTTTTTATAATGAAACGTATTCTGACCTCTTGGCGTTATTTATGATTCAACCTGCACATGTGTTTTGAAAGACCATTATCATTCAATGCCTTTTGTTGAACTGCCCCCCCACCACCACCACCACACACACAAACACATACACACATACAATAACCCTATTGCACAACTACCCCAGCCAGACAGTTTTTTTAGCAACACATTTTAGCTGAGATGACTGTTCAGTAAACTGATTGTCTAGAGTAGACTAAGGCCTCTTTCACATAGGCAAACCATGGAGACAACAAGGGACCAATTGAGAAAAGGCCTCAGCGTTGTGAAGATATCTAAACAAACCCAATTGTGTTTTGCCTCGCTCCAAACATCATAGTGTCCAGACACACCAGTCTTTCTCTGTGGTCAGGGCTGTTGTGCGAAAAGACCTCCTTGTCAGTCACAAAACCGGATTAACTTTCCAAATAGTGGAAAAGGCTGTTGACCGACCGTCTTGAGTGGTGTTTTCTATTCAAAACTTTGTAAACATTCAACTTTCCAACGGAAATAATAAGTTTCATAAAAATATGATATAAATACCCTAAAGCAAGAATATACACAAATAATACATTATCTGAAGAAATTGCTTTAGAAAAGGTCACAAGACACGGATGTCCTCTCTCCCCCCTCCTGTTTGCACTGGCAAATGATCCGCTTGCAGAAATAATTGGACAGGACCCAAACGTAACAGGTATTGGTACACATGAATATATACTAAACTTATTTGCCGACGATCTCCTGATATACCTGAATAATATTGAGTTTGTCTCCTTTGTTAAAAATATTTTTGGGAAATACTCTTAACTGAAATAATGGCAATAGGAAAAATAAAAAGAACAACTCATGATCTACAGAAATCTGTTAAGAAAAATATGAAAAACTCAGGATGCATAGTAGGTTAAAACAAAGAAAAAATACATAAAGATAACTATCTCATTACTTAACAAGTTGAAAGCGGATCTAATTAAAATGATCAATCTCCCCATGAATGTTAAAGGTAGAATAAACCTCTAGAATGGCAAGGCTCTCAAAGTTTTTTGTTTTCGGTAACACTAATTACCCCACAGGAGACATTCTTTGTGTACTTGGCCATAACAGACTTTATATGGGCGAATAAAACTCAGAGAATAAATAGGAAAGGTTTATATTTCCCTAAGTCTAAGGGTGGTTAGAGACAAAGTAGAGTCGCAATTCAACAGCTCAAACGTGAGACGTATGTGGCAGGGTCTACTGTCAATCATGGATTACAAAAAGAAAACCAGCCCCATCGCGGACATCAACGTCCTGCTCCCAGACAAATTAAATAACTTCTTTGCTCGCTTTGAGGACAATACAGTGCCACTGATACGGCCCGCTACCAAAGCCTGTGAGCTCTCCTTCACCATGGCCAACATGAGTAAAACATTTAAACGTGTAAACCCTCGCAAGGCTGCCGGCCCAGACGGCATCCCATGCTGCGCCCTCAGGGCATGCGCAGACCAGCGCAGCCCATGTTCAATCAATCCATATCCCAGTCTGCTGTGCCCACATGTTTCAAGATGGCCACCATTGTTCCTGTTCCCAAAAAATCTAAGGTAACTGAACTAAATGACTCACTTATGTCATTATGAAGTGCTTTGAGAGATGAGTCAAGGATCATATCACCTCCACCCTACCTGATACCCTAGACCCACTCCAATTTGCTTACCGCCCCAATAGGTCCACAGACTATGCAATTGCCATCACACTGCACACTGCCCTATCCCATCTGGACAAGAGGAATACCTATGTAAGAATGCTGTTCATCGACTACAGCTCAGCATTTAACACCACAGTTCCCTCCAAACTCGACCGCGCCCTGTGCAATTGGGTCCTGGACTTTCTGACGTGCCGCCCCCAGGTGGTGAGGATAGGAAACAACATCTCCACCCGCTGATCATCAACACTGGGGCCCCACAAGGGTGCATTCTCAGCCCTCTCCAGGGAGGAGGTGAGGTCCCTCGGAGTGTGGTGTCAGGAGAATAACCTCTCACTCAACATCATTGACGGGACAGTAGTGGAGAAGGTGGAAAGTTTTAAGTTCCTCGGCGTACACATCACGGACAAACTGAAATGGTCCACCCACGCAGACAGCATGGTGAAGAAGGCGCAACAGTGCCTTTTCAACCTCAGGAGGCTGAAGAAATTTGGCTTGTCACCTAAAACACTCACAAACTTTTACAGATGCACAATCGAGAGCATCCTCTTGGGCTGTATCACCACCTGGTAGGCAACTGCTCCACCCACAACCGCAAGACTCTCCAGAGGATAGTGCGGTCTGCACAACACATCACCGGGGGCAAACTTCCTGCCCTCCAGGACACCTACACCACAGGAATGCCAAAAAGATCATCAAGAACAACAACCAACTGTCTGTTCACCCCGCCATCATCCAGAAGGCGAGGTCAGTACAGGTGCATTAAAGCTGGGATCGAGAGACTGAAAAACAGCTCCTATTTCAAGGCCAGCCGCCTGTTAAACAGCCAATACTAACATAGAGTGGCTGCTGCCAAAATACAGACTCAAATCTCTGGCCACTTTAAGAAATGTAATAAATGTATTTAATAAAGGTATCACTAGTTACTTTAAATAACGCCACTTTAATCATGTTTACATATCCTACATTACTCATCTCTTATGTATATACTGTATTCTATACCATGCACTGACTCTTGCCTATGCCGCAAGGCCATTGCTCATCCATATAATTATATGTACATATTCTTATTCGTCCCTTTACATTTATGTGTAGTCGTTGTAATTTTGTTACATTACTTTTTAGATATTACTGTCGGAACTAGAAGCACAAGCATTTCGCTGCATTCGCATTAACATCTGCTAAACATGTGTAGGTGGCCAGTAACATTTGATTTGATTTGAACTTCCAGATTTGGAATTGTATCAACTCGCCACCCGAGGCTTTTACCTGCGACATATTGCTAAATGCACTAAATGTTTATCCCCAGAATCTTTTCACGTGTCTGTTTTCAAAGGATTACGCTAAAAACGTGAACAACGTCACAGTTAAGAACACTATAACAACATGGAAGAAAATTAAACACATTCTACAAGAACCACTATCACTTCCTGAAAACACACCCGTATGGACCAATCCGTGGACAGCTTTTCAGAATTGACCGATAAATTGGCTCACATGGAAAACTGGAGACATAGAAATTGTAAATGACATGCTAATAGAAAGTGCAACTTTTTCATGGCAGAATTAGAAAGTCATTTTGGACAGAACATTGTAGACATTTTCAAATATATGCAACAAAATTTTGACCTAAGAGCTTTTGGACATCAGAGCAACGTTGAGGGAATTCTACTTGAGTCAGAAACAGATACTCATATGATAGATAGGTCCAGTAGCAATTTTAGAATGTCAATCTTGGTGGGGCAAAACAAAGCCTCTACACAACCCTAACCAATACATTAATTGCACTATAAAGGTGACAAATGGTGCCCACAAACTGTTATGGCCTACATACAGTGCATCCGGGAAGTATTCAAGCTTGGCGCACCTGTATTTGGGGAGTTTCTCCTATTCTTCTCTGCAGATCCTCTCAAGCTCTGTCAGGTTGGATGGGGAGCATCACTGCACAGCTATTTTCAGGTCTCTCCAGAGATGTTCGATCGAGTTCAAGTCCGGTCTCTGGCTGGGCCACTCAAGGACATTCAGAGACTTGCCCCAAAGCCACTCCTGCGTTGTCTTGGCTGGTTGCTTAGGGTCGTTGTCCTGTTGGAAGGTGAACCTGACTAATCTCCCAGCCCCTGCCACTGAAAAACATCCCCACAGCATGATGCTGCCACCACCATGCTTCACCCTAGGGATGGTGCCAGGTTTCTTCCAGATGTAACGCTTGGCATTCAGGCCAAAGAGTTCAATCTTGGTTTCATCACACCAGAGAATCTTGTTTCTCATGGTCTGAGAGTCTTTAGGTGCCTTTTTGCAAACTCCAAGCGGGCTGTCATGTGTCATTTACTGAGGAGTGGCTTCTGTCTGGCCACTCTACCATAAAGGTCTGATTGGTGGAGTGCTGCAGAGATGGTTGTCCTTCTGGAAGATTCTCCCATCTCTACAGAGGAACTCTGGAGCTCTGTCAGAGTGACCATTGGGTTCTTTATCACCTTCCTGACCAAGGCCCTTCTCCCCCGATTGCTAAGCTTGGCCAGGTGGCCAGATCTAGGAAGAGTCTTGGTGGTTCCAAACTTCTTCCATTTAAGAATGGTGGAGGCCACTGTGTTCTTGGCTTTTGCTCTGACATGCACTGTCAACTGTGGGACCTTAGACAGGTTTGTGCTTCTCCAAATCATGTCCAATCAATTGAATTTACCACAGGTGGACTCCAATCAATTTATTGAAACATCTCAAGGATGATCAATGGAAACATGATTGACCTAAGCCCAATTTTGAGTCTCATAGCAAAGAGTCTGAATACTTATGTAAATAAGGAATTTCAGTTGATATTTTTTAATACATTTGCAACAATTTATAAAAAACGTTTTTCACTTTGTCATTATGGGGAATTGTGTGTAGATTGATGAGGGGAAAAAATAATTTGATTAATTTTAGAGTAAGGCTGTAACGTAACAAAATGTGGAAAAAGTCAAAAGGTCTGAATACTTTCCGAATGCACTGTAAAACTGTCCCAAATGTAACAGCGTTCTTTGTTTGTAGAATGAGAGTCGGACCGAAATGCAGCGTGGTAGTTACTCATGACTTTAATGAATGAAGAGCGTAACATGAAATAACTATAACATATACAAAAACAACAAACGGAACGAGAAATCTAATTACAGCCTATCTGGTGAAACTACACAGAGACAGGAACAATCACCCACAAAATACAAAGCGAAACCAGGCTACCTAAATACGGTTCCCAATCAGAGACAACGAGAATCACCTGACTCTGATTGAGAAGCGCCTCAGGCAGCCAAGCCTATACAACACCCCTAATCAGCCGCGATCCCAAATACTACAAACCCCAATACGAAAAACAACATATAAACCCATGTCACACCCTGGCCTAACCAAACATATAACAAAAACACAAAATACAATGACCAAGGCGTGACAGAACCCCCCCCCCCCCTAAGGTGCGGACTCCCGGACGCACCTCAAAACTATAGGGAGGGTCTGGGTGGGCGTCTGTCCATGGTGGTGGCTCCGGCTCGGGACGTGGACCCCACTCCCTTAATGTCCTAGTTCCTCCCCTTCGCGTCCTGGGATAATCCACCCTCGCCGCCGACCATGGTCTAATAGTCCTCACCCAGAACCCCACAGAACTGAGGAGCAGCTCGTGACTGAGGGGCAGCTCGGGACTGAGGGGCAGCTCGGGACTGAGGGGCAGCTCGGGACTGAGGGGCAGCCCGGGACTGAGGGGCAGCTCGGGACTGAGGGGCAGCTCGGGACTGAGGGGCAGCTCGGAACTGAGGGGCAGCCCGGAACTGAGGGGAAGCCCAGTACTGAGAGAAAGCCCAGTACTGAGAGAAAGCCCAGTACTGAGAGGAAGCCCAGTACTGAGATGAAGCTCAGGTAGGTAGTAGGCTCCGGTAGATCCTGGCTGGCTGGCGGAACTGGAAGATTCTGGTTGACTAGCAGATCTGGAAGAGACTGGTTGACTGGCAGATCTGGAAGAATCTGGTTGACTGGCAGATCTAGAAGATCATGGCTGACTGGCGGATCTAGAAGATCATGGCTGACTGGCGGATCTAGCTGCTCTATGCAGACTGACAGCTCCTTGCAGACTGACAGCTCTGGCTGCTTCATGCAGACCGACAGTTCTGGCTGCTTCATGCAGGCTGACAGCTCCCTGCAGACTGACAGCTCCTTGCAGACTGACAGCTCTTTGCAGACTGACAGCTCTAGCTGCTTTATGCAGACTGACAGCTCTGACTGCTCCATGCAGGCTGACAGCACTCTGCAGACTGGCAGATCCTGGCTGACTGGCACTTCTGGCGGATCCTGGCTGACTGGCACTTCTGGCGGATCCTGGCTGACTGGCACTTCTGGTGGATCCTGGCAGACTGGTGGATCTAACTGATCCTGACAGACTGGCGACGCTGGGCAGACTGGCGGCGCTGGGCAGACTGGCGGCGCTGGGCATACTGGCGGCGCTGGGCATACTGACGGTGCTGGGCAGACTGGCGACGCTGGGCAGAAAGGCGGTGCTGGGCAGACTGGCGACGCTGGGCAGACTGGCGGCGCTGGGCAGACTGGAGACTCCGGCAGCGCAGGAGAGGAGACAGGCTCTGGCTGCCCTGAACAGGCGAGGCGCACTGGAGGCCTGGTGCGTGGTGCTGGAACTGGTGCTACAGGATCGAGGACACGCACAGGAAGCCTGGTGCGGGGAGCTGCCAACGGAGGACTGGAGTGTGGAGGTGGCACAGGATGGGCTAGACCGTGAAGGCGTACTGGAGATCTTGAGAGCAGTGTTGGCACAGGACGTGCAAGGCTAGGGATGTGCACAGGAGGCCTGGTGCGTGAGGCTGGCACCAACTTCACCAGCCGACTAACACGCACCTCAGGTTGAGTATGGAGCGCTAACTCAGGTGCTATCAAATCCCCGACACGATCAGTTGGACGAATATCGTATCTATAGCACCAAGCTAGCAACTCCCTCATTACTCTCCACTCCACTTTCCCCATTAACTCCTTCACAGTCTCTGCTTCGCTCACCTCTAACACCGGCTCTCCCGTGAGTGGTGGGTGATTCTGTAACGGCGTTCTTCGTTTGTGGAAAGAGAGTCGGACCGAAATGCAGTCGTAGTTGTTACTCATGACTTTAATAGAAAAAAGTGACGATACATGAAATTACTAAACAAATACAAAAACAACAAACGGAACGTGAAACCTAATTACAGCCTATCTGGTGAAACTACACAGAGACAGGAACAATCACCCACAAAATACAAAACGAAACCAGGCTACCTAAATACGGTTCCCAATCAGAGACAACGAGAATCACCTGACTCTGATTGAGAAGCGCCTCAGGCAGCCAAGCCTATACAACACCCCTAATCAGCCGCGATCCCAAATACTACAAACCCCAATACGAAAAACAACATATAAACCCATGTCACACCCTGGCCTAACCAAACATATAACAAAAACACAAAATACAATGACCAAGGCGTGACACCAAAAGCAAAGTCACAACAGCAGTCCCAACACTTTACCACTGCTACACCTGGCTATCAGCGGAGCCTTGTCTGGCATCCAAACCGTTAATTCAGCCTCATTTACTGTCTTTAAAAAAACATAGCTGATAGAGCTGACTTGCTTAAACAAATGTGGTTTCTACTGACAATTGAGATGTAGAAATTATGGCATAAGGGGACGACAAGCGGATAAGAGGCAATCCGTAATGTCGATTAAGACATTAATGAGCGAGCTAGGACAGACTTAGTCAATATAACTATTTGTTCAGCGCTTTTGAAATATACAAGCGACAGAATTCAGAACATGGGCCGTTCTTACAATGTTCTCCCTGTACACCAAGTCAAAACAGTAACGTTAGGTGAAATTAATTGAGGGAAAAATAGACCAAATTATTAGGGTGCGGCACATGGGCTACTAACAGCTTATTACACAACATACACTTAATATTACTTTCTTAGCTACAGTATACATATCTCCCTGGAATATTACATAATTTATGCAGCAGCATACAAGACATTTTTTGGACTCACCTTGTTGTGCTGTGCTCACTTGAACAGGAAGGTGGGGCGGCGGTCCTTTGTGGGCAGATTTTGTCATCAAAGTTAGTCATCAAAGTCTGGCATTCTCTGGATTTATGGTGCTTTCAATACAAGGTTGAATGGTTGAATGATGATGACGTCTGTGATCTTCAGGTCGTAGCTCTAGAAAAAGGCCAGAGTTTCCGATTTACAATTCCGAGTTGGATGACCGTTCAAAAAGTATATTCCCAGTCGGAGCTCGTTTTTTCCTGTTTTCCCAGTTGACTTGAACTCACTGGTGAGATTTCCCAATTACGAGTTAACAGTTGTTTTGAGCGCGACAGAAATTATGCTGGATTGACAGCATGTTGAATGTTTATAATTTTAAACTTGGAAAAAAGATCCGTAAACCCAGACTTGGGACAACACAGCCACCACTGAATAGCAGGCTAGTGATTTCTTTGCAATGCTTGCAGTTAGCCACTGATTCCTTCCAAACCACTCATTGCTGAATTTGCGATTTCCAGCTTGTTGTGTAATGTTTAGGTCCAATGGCCGATGTGCACCGATACGTTTTATCTATACTTTCTCTTCATTATTTATCTTCATATGAGAAGGATTAAAAAGGATTTGCCAGTAGATTGTGATCTTGATTCATGATGATGAAGATTATGAAGATTATGAAAGTATGATGTTGACATGATCAGTCCAATCAAATCTACTGTAGATATAACAAGTAGACAATGGACCTGATCGGACAGCTCAGAGCCTCTGCTCTTTTCTGTCCATAATAAACAAACATAAGAAACAATTGGATTAGTGGAAGAGGCAGGGCAGGCCAGGAACAAGGAAGAAGGGTGTGGTCAGCAGGGCATCCCCCGAGGCTGAATGCCCTTTTCCAGACATGAGTTCGTGGTGTTTTGTTTTAATAATAGAGGTAAAAAAAGAAAATAAAAAAAGAGGAATAAAAGAGGGATAAACGGACTTCATTAAAATTGTAGCTCACAGCTGTGCATAACGGGATTTGAGGTCATTTTATCTGTGGCCAAAGACCTTGAGTCTTCTTGGATGGGCACTTCTAATGTAACTCTATGGCAGCACCCCAAGGGGTTTGAGTTTTCGAGCTCCCCATGAGTGACAGAACACTGAGCCAATCACTGCGCAACTAGAGAACATTACAAACTCTTACGCTCTGTATTTTCCGCTGGCTGCCCCACCACCACAGAAAGTACTGAGTTAGGCGGAAACACCTGCATTTTGGAGCTGCCTTACTCAAGAAAGCAAAAAAAAGTTTGTATGTGGCTTCATTAACTCAATTATTTATTTCATTTTATTTACATTGTTTGCAAACTAATATGTGACACGTATTAATGCAAAAATAATATTAGCTGAAAATGATGGGTCGCCATTGGATAGGCCAGATGTACAAAACCTTGCAGAAAGCCTATTCAACTGACAATCTATTAAAAACATATAGAAACTATTGGAACCAAGACTTAAAAATGACTGATATTGATGGAGGGAGTGATGGAACATAATGAACGAAATTACATGCCTTATTATTTAAATATATATTTTAAAATCTGGCTACAGACAGAAACAACATAAAACAATTTGAAGTATTACAAGCATTAGAAACAACATTGGGTGTGGATATGGTGGGAACATGTGGTTCTGAGCAAGTGGGATATCATTCATATTTGTGGAAATGTATGTAGAAAGTTAAGTTGCCTATTGTTTTCGTTAATGTGTGTTTTTGTTTATTGTAAAAAATAAAATAAAAGTAAAATGAAATATATACAAATAAAATAAATGCTTGAGTACAAGAGTCGGCCCTAATTCATTCAGAGAAGGGAGGCCTGCCACTGTGGTCTCTCTTCAGTCTAGTCACTGCCTATGGGAATCAACAGCAGCTCCCAATTTATACAATTTAACATTCATTATGAGCCCTGAAATTGGCTTCTGTTGTGTTTACTCACTTGCATGAATATCCCATTTTCCAAATTAATCATTTACCTAGGAGAGAGAATGGGAGGGAGGGGAGAGAAAGAGAGAAAGGGAAGGAGGGAGGGAGGGAGGGAGGGAGGGAGGGAGGGAAGGAAGGAAGGAAGGAGGGAGGGAGGGAGGGAGGGAGGGAGGGAGGGGGAGGGAGAGAAGGGGGAGGGAGAGAAAGAGAAGGGAGGGAGGGTGAAGATGGACATTGCCTGAAGTAGATTTATTGTTTCCTTTCTGCTCAGACTGCTGAGCACAGCTTTGGGTATAGTTATTTTCAGTTATTCAAATTAGTCTGGCTTATATGCAAGGCACTGGGCTGGGGGACTCACAATATAGGCCCTATTGAGTCTATGTACTGATCTAATACATTTTTATAGAACATTTTATTTAATCAAATGAAATTGAACATCCATATCATAATGCATGGCATGCATTGCAAGTTGGTGCTGTTCAGTATTACAAACTGGGTGATTCGAGCCTGAATGCTGATTGTCTGATAGCCGTGGTATATCAGACTGTATACCACGGGTATGACAAAACATGTATTTTTACTTATCTAATTACGCTAGTAACCAGTTTATAATAGCAATAAGGCACATCGGGGGGTTGTGCTATATGGCCAACATACCACGCCAAATCGGCTGTATCAGGCACTCCGCGTAAGAAAAGTCCTTAGCGCTGGTATATTGGCCATATACCACACAAAACAAATCAAATTAATTTATATAGCCCTTCGTACATCAGCTGATATCGCAAAGTGCTGTACAGAAACCCAGCCTAAAACCCCAAACAGCACACCCCCCATGTCTTATTGCTTAATTGTTGTTGTTGTTGTTGTTGTTGTTCTATTATAAGGAGGGATAGGTCCGCAACTCAATATGTTCGTATTTATTCAAGTCACGATATCAGCCAGCAGGTCTCCGTCAATGACTACATAGATCTACATTTGAATTGATTTCAGCATTGACGCCTTTATCACCACACAATAGTGGTAGTGCAATGTCGCGCCCATGTGGACATTACAGTTATTACACCAGCACAGAATAAATTGAAATAACGCGAAATGAGCAGAAAAACATAAAATAATATGAAAATGTGGTGTGATTATTAAATTCCGATTATATCGGATCAAATCCCCCAAAATGTACAACTTCGTCAAAATGCTGGAAAGACGTATTTAAATCACTTTTGTTTAGTGCACGTGTTCCATCAGCACAGCATTGTGGGTGCAAATCATAATCCATTTCCTCCAATTGAAGAAGCGCCATTTTCGGCGTTGTCACACAGCATGTCGCTAATGTTTATGACATAATAAGAACGAATTTCAGTGTTTGTTATTCTACGTTAGCTTTCCAAGTACTATCTGAAAGATGGGGCGAAAGAAGAAGAAGCAGATGAAGCCATGGTGCTGGTATCCTTTGGTTTGGGGAATAGACCAAACGCAAATCATGAAAGGAAAGTGAGGGCTCGAGTGCTTAGCAAGGTAGCTACTAAGATACTGTAGGCCTCACCAGACCCGTTCGGACTTTTGATACTTTGTCGTATGTTTGTAATAATGTTGTGGCAATTTAAGTTTACAACATTCTCTTTTAGTTTTATATCAACAAAGTTAACCTAAATGGTGTATATTGTCGAACATTTATACCGGAAATCTAGGTATGTTCGCTAACTAGCCAGCGGGTTTATTAGTTAGCAAAGTAACTTATTGTATTCATTATGTAGCTATCTACAACTACCCAGTTTGACGCTTACTCGGAATTCTTTGTCTGTCATAGATGGTGGTCAGAAGTTGTGTTCAAAGAGTAACTAACTATACCTTACGTTCAAATAAAGGAGTAACGTTAATAGCAGGGAGCACCATCGATTGAATTAACTGAAACCAACTAGCTAGCTTGCTGACGTTAGTTTATACTCTGACATTTCCTTAGTTCACAACTTGAAGGTATTGTAATCGAGATTTCGATGATGAAAAGATCCTCATCCAACATCAAAAGGCCAAACATTTTAAGTGCCATATATGTCACAAGAAGTTGTACACTGGTCCGGGGCTGGCAATCCACTGTATGCAGGTTGGTATTCACATTAACAACATGTTGGTTATTCATTCATCTGTGTTGTCATACCTTTTATTTGTGATATGAATCATTGATGGTGTGGGTTGTGTGTGTTTCAGGTTCACAAAGAGACCATCGACGGGGTCCCCAACGCTATACCTGGAAGGGTAGACATAGAGTTGGAAATCTATGGCATGGAAGGAATTCCAGAGAAGGATATGCAGGAGAGGAGACGGACATTGGAACAAAAGCAGGGTTAGTTAGTGTTAACATTTCCTGCATCTGTAAATGGGGGGTTTAGACCATAGAAATCTACAGCCAGAACAAATCATGTTAAACAAATATTGTGTGGCTAAAATACCCCCTTGTGTTCAGAGAGCCAGAAGAAGAAGCAGAATCAGGACGACTCTGACGAGGATGACGACGATGATGATGCTCCAGGCCCTTCGTTCGTTCAGCAGCAGATGCCTGTTGCCCAGCCCCAGGCTAGCTACGTCCCTCCCATGGCCCAGCCCAGCATCCCCCCCGGGGCCAGGGCTCCAGGCATGCCACCAGGAGCTTACTCAGGTAGAACATGGGCTGAATGGCCATACGATTGCTCTGTTCTGCCAGTAAGACATTTGCATCAAGTAATGATGATTGGCAAAAATGTTCAACTGCTCTGAATTGTGAATGAATCATGCCCATTCTGAACAAACCACAAACTGGAAAAAAATACATTCCCTTCATCACCATATAATGGATGATAAGCTATACCTGGTGTGTTTAAAATCTAGTTCTTTCCCTTTTCTCCCCAATGCAGGAATGCCCCCTATGATGCCAGGTCACGGTGTCCCGCCCATGATGCATGGGATGCCCCCTGGTATGCACGGAATGCCACCAGGGTGAGTACTAACTCGTACTACTCAATGGGCGACATTTTCATCTCTCAATGTGTTTGCTCACTCTTTGCAGGAGTTAAATGTCGCCCAGAACTGGTCCATCGTTGCAGAATCTGACTTATTATTAAAGCTTCAGACAGTTAGATTTGATCATTCAGATTGTAACTCACACCTACCTGTTGGTTTGATCTCCATACAGCATGATGCACGGGATGGGAGGGATGATGCCTCCAATGATGCAAGGGATGCCCGGTATGCCGCCAGGTAAGCACTGTCCTAGGAGGTACTCCTCTTCCCCTCCCTTACTCCAGTCACTCTGTACTCGTGGGGTGGTCTGGCATTGACAGGGGATACAGCACCGCGGCCCTCTCCCCTCTGTTCTAGGACTGTTCTCCTATATGAGGCTTGTGAGTGAGCGAGTTGACAATTTCACAAGAATAGAATGGTGCATAGAGCTGGGCGACATGGACAAAAGTATTTAATGATAAGCTTGAAACATGAATGTGCACCACCGCTGTTTTAATATTACCTGTAAAAAATACTACTACTTTGAATGTTCTCGCTATCGATTGTTCGGTTATCAATCGCCTGTATGAAACAAAACAAGTTTGCTGAAACATCACATTTCTCTAGTAGGGCCCTATAGGTTATTTATTGTAATGAATGATATCAGCAAAATACCCACGATAAGTGGTCGATGTCGATCATTTTCGGTTTATCGTCCTGGCTCTAGTAGCACAAAATCATGTTCACTACATTCTATCATGACCTAGAAACCATCTGCTCCCCTAACTCCTTGAGAAAGAACTGTGATTTGATATTGAGACCTGATGTCTTGTCTATAGGAATGCCACCTCACATGGGTCACCGTCCTGGTATTCCCCACATGGCCCAGGCCCCCACCCCGGCAGGGATGCCCAGGCCCGCCGCAGCAGCCCCTGCTGCCGTCAGCAAGCCCCTGTTCCCCAGCGCAGTACAGGTGGGTCACCTTGCCTAGAGGTGAGGTGGGATGGAGCTGTAGCTTGTCATACGTGTCTCATTGGTTTACCTTCTTCATTTTAAATGGTGTCCATTGAATAATTCACCAAGAGGATTTCCTCTGTAGTAAGATGGTTATACTGGTGCGCTCATCTCAGGCACATGCATACTATCAGAGTATCATCATCATCATTAATGATGGGGAGTAGGCTTGGGCGGTATCCAGATTGTCATACCGAACATGTGCCATATCGGTATATTTGGTAATACTGGCACTGAACACAAGGGGCACTATTTTCAAACCCCAGCTGAGCTTTTGTAATTCAAAGGTTAGCAATGCTAACAAGTACATGTGCTTTTTAGCATTCTATGGGATTTTACATCGTGAACATTTAGACAGCCTCTGACCTAATCTGTTTTCAGGAGAGACATCCCAGTTCACAAAGTTATAAAAGTAACTTAGATATGCTACAGTTTGGTGCATGCACAGCACAATTATTAGACGGCAAGGCTCTTGATCCAGGAGGGGGTTTTCTGCTGTTACCGGCAGTATAATTAATTTTGTAAGAAGCTAACCACCTAGTTGGATAGCTAACTAGCTACTAAATTAGCAAACCAAATGTACAGCTACAGAGCATTTAGCACATTTTACTTAAACGTTTACTTGTGTTATGAAACATCTAGCTGGTGAACATTTAGTTGTGAATTCCATACTGTAACCTGATCACCTGGCGTGTGCTGCACAACAATGAGTGACTCACAAGGCTCTGATCCCGTTATTGTGTGCTTGCAAACAAACACCATGTGACTGGGTACTAGCGGTAAGCTTCATAATAAAAAATTCTGACAAGTGAAATTAAATACTCAATCATTGTCTCTTAATACATTGCACAAGTTGACTGTAGATATTTACTTGGAATGTAGCAACAAATATTCACATTTATGCAGTCTCCAAATAAATCATTTCAATGATATTGAAAAACCATCCTGTGGCTATTTCCAAATACCCCGGTATATGGTATACCGTCCAAGCCTAATATGGCGCCGCAATAGCAAAGTTGTATCGGTAATGCATCCATAGTACGGAACAATAGTCAACTATCAGTCATTATCAAACTGCCCTCTTCTCGATTTCTTCTCTAGAGCTGCTGGTATTCACTCTAGGTTCTGCTAGTGTTGTTCACACTCTGCCTCTCTTCTTTATGCTGCAGATGGGCTCTCATGTTCCAAACACCATCACAGCCTCTCCCAGTAGCACTGCAGACTCTCAGTCTGCTGCCTCTAAGCCTCTGTTCTCTAACACTCCACAAGTAGGCAGGACTCTTTCACTCCCATGTCCCATAGACGCTTGTGGCATGCAGCATATCCGCTTGATTTGGTTGGGAATGCTACAAAATGTCTGTATTCTGACATACACATAAGTTAACATATTCAGCTGGCTTTTTGTCATTCCTTATGCATTTTTATGAATCGCTCCACCAAAAGGATGAGCTGCCGGTCGGCTTTCCCTTAGGAGGACTTGCTGCATGCCTGTGTGTGGCCTGCCTTAGTATTCTTAGCCCTGGATTGGTGATTTAAATATGTGTTTTGTTTAGGCACAGCTTGCATTTTAGTATTTTTTTCCCTTCCCCTGACTTGTTAGCATGATTTCCTCAGATGGTATTTCGCACAATGCAATGCTCATCAGCAATATGTGATATGACAAGTTTTTCTTGCGTGTTTCAGCTGAACTGACGTTTCAATCACTTTTTCAAACTGCGATTTTATATGAATATTACCACCTGTGGAATCCTGATATTTTCCAGTCATTTAAAGTGCTAATTGGTTCAGCGTTAGATGTACAGTGCACTCTGCTTATAAAAATCTGAGGAAACAACCAATCTTGTTGTGATCAAAAATCATGGGACAAATTCTGTTTAGAACGCACTTCTAAGGAATCAATAGGTCAAATGTCTAAATAACTGATTCCTATGAGAGGAGAGCATTGTCATCTGTGTGTGATTATGAGGAGTCGCTCACCCATCTGACGGTGCCTCTTCTTTCCTGTCTCCCAGGCCCAGCAGAGTGCCTCTGGAGCTGTGCCCCACAACGCGCCCTCCACCTCCTCTGACCCTCCCAAAGCAACATTCCCCGCCTACACCCAGTCCTCTGCCTCCTCCTCCAACCCCCCTAGTAACACTGTGGCCAAGCCCCCCGCCACAGTGACCAGTAAGCCAGCCACCCTCACCACCATGAGTGCAACCAGTAAGTTGATCCACCCTGATGAGGATATCTCACTGGTAAGTTGCTCCTGCTTTGCGTTTTGCCCTTAAACAGTAAGTAATGAATGAGAAAGTACATTTATCTGTTTTGATACTTGTAATATTAGTTTAAAGCAAATTAGTTAAATCTAATATAATTGAGTTAGTTGTGTGATTTGTCCTTGCCGTTGCACTGAAAGGGATAGGCTAGTGTTGTGTCCTATCTAAGAATCCTCTCTGTGTTTGTCTGCCCGGTAACAGGAGGAGCGACGGGCTCAGTTGCCCCGGTACCAGCGTAACGTGCCCAGGCAGGGGCAGGTCCACATGTCTGCCCCTCCTGTGGCGGCCGTGGGCGGCATGATGCCCCCACAGCAGGGCATGCCCCCCCAGCAGCCTGGCATGAGGCACCCCATGCACGGTAGGAGACATTGTGGCATCACTAGACCAGAAACTTGTAGCCTTTGATGGCATGAAAGACCCAAGTATCATACCGGTCAAAACATGTTTTTTTTGCATTTGCTTGCATTGTGACTGTGATGTTTCAATATACTTCCTCCTCCCTCCAGGTCAGTATGGTGGTCCCCCCCAGGGCATGCCTGGCTACATGCAGGGCGGGATGCCTCCGTATGGGCAGGGCCCTCCGATGGGATACCAAGGAGGGCCTCCCATGGGCATGAGGCCCCCCGTCATGTCTCCTGCGGGACGATACTGAAGAAGTCGCAACGACCTGGCCCCTCACTAGGTTTGGTGGTTAAACCTTTTCTCACCTTGTGCTTTTTAAAACTAGCCCAAGCCAATGAGCTGTAAGACCAACCAGTGATGGTGAAGAAAAGTATTGATGAAAAAAAATATATATACGCAGCACATGGACATTTAACATGACATCTTTAATGGGGGAAAAAACATAGAAACAACAAAACACACAAAACAACTGGTTGATAATGACAACTTTGTCATTGTGCAGATTTGATACACGTATGGTGTTTTTCTTCTCATGTTTCACTCAGGTTTGTAGAAGTGAAGTGTGTTAAATATGGTTCATATTATTTTGACTGCTCGCTGCTGGAGTAACATGATCGTACCGCCCCCCCCCCTTACAAAAAGGCAAGTTTCCTGTAAATATATGATTTTCTGTTGTGTAGAGTAAGTCGGTGACGAGGCCCTCACAGCACACTTTGTGTTGTTGGACGCCCTGTCCCCAACCATATGGTTGGTGAGGGTCCTCCTTTATGATGATGATTCCAACTGTTTAGGAGTTTACCACCAGATCTATGGATTATTATCTATCAGTCTCTAGCTTCATTCTTATTTCAGGTTTATTCCATGATCAAAAGGGTAACTTGTGTGGATTTATTCTCTGTACTGTTTTAAACAATCTATGTTGTAATAAAACTCACTTAAAATCCAACACTGTTTTCTTCCTGACCCGTGGATGGGGATGAGGCTTCATGAAGGTTTGTACCATGAAGGTTAGTACCTTCATCATGAAGGTTTGTACATAAATGTTGTATTTATGAAATATTGCTCAAATAATTAGGATATCAACTTCCTAGGTCTCTGGTATTTTTTAAAAACTGGTTTTAATATACACATTGTATTGATGCAGATAAGTTTATAGCCTAGACCTTCTTTACCAGTAATCCAGTCATTTAATACCTGCACCCTGAATTAGTTTACCTTCCTCACTTTAGGTTCACTAACATTTGCATGCAAGTGCTCTATGCTGTGTTTGTGTGTGTGAGTAGTTGATGATAAATATACAGTTTACTTGATGTCAGGTGTATTTTTCCTAAACCACCTGCTCATGTCCTCCGGTTGTCTAGTTTTTCAAGTCAGAGGTCCTTATTTGGTGTTCGTTCACTGTGGTGCATCAGTGTTTCCCCTATATGCATTTAGCAGCAGCACAACGCCGCTGCTAAACAGTGGCCACCACTGCAAAAATATATGTTTAAATGACTAAAACCAGGAATATAGAAACAATAATGGAGCGATATGTTTTTGAACTAAAAATCGCCAAAATAACTAGACAGTATCTAAAATTCTAAAATGTCATGACATAGGTCCCCGTTTGATTTTGTTTGAGTCGTTTAGATGAATTAAGAACAATGCATAAGCCATGGCAAAATGTGTAGAATTGCAGGAAATATCTTTAAAACTGTAAAATATTCATGGCAAAATGTGTAGAATTGCAGGAAATATCTTTAAAACTGTAAAATATTCATGGCAAAATTTGTAGAATTGCAGTAAACTTGCTTTAGAACAGCTACAGTTTCTCTGGCTGAGAAGAGGGCCTCTAAAATGTGCCATTTGCCATGCCCACTACCCCCACATGCTAACTTTGCCACCGCTGTTGGAAAAAAATACTAGGGGAAACACTGCATAGCATATTAAAATCGAAAAACCATTACTTTTATACTTTTTTTTTTTTTTAAGCCCATGTCTATTTTGATGGTAATGTCCTTATCTGCTTTTCAGCCTAAAACACAGATTTCTTGCGAAACAGGTCAGTTATCTGTAAGTACCCATTCCCTTACCATAGTGTGGCTGTATCTTGCACCGGATGTACAGTTTTAGTAGTAACTAGTTATTGAATCTGAAATCATGCATTTTGGGTGTTTTCCAAGATTTGTATGTATTGTAGAGTTATCCTAAAGTACTTGCTCAAGATTTGTGACACCATTTGGTTGCATACAAATGTAATGAATGTTGAATGCTGTGGTGTGCCATTGTTGCCTCTTTCTGTCTGGTGGTGAAGGGGGCTGTTCGGTGGAAACTGGACACATTTTTATCCCACTCATTTGGTAAGTAGGATTTCACATCCGCTTTGAAAGTATTCATACCCCTTGTTACAGCCTGAATTCAAAATGGATTAAATAGATTCTCACAGATCTACCCACAATACCCCATAATGACAAAGTGAAATCACGTTTGAAAATGAAATGCATATCTCATACATAAATATTCAACCCTTGAGTCAATATGTTAGAATCACCTTTGGAAGCTATTACAACTGAGTCTTTCTGGGTAAGTCTCAGCTTTGCACAAATATAATACAATCCAGGTGTGCAATCTATAATTCTTCAAGCTCTGTCAATTTGGTTGTTGATCATTGCTAGACAGCCATTTTCAAGTCTTGCCATAGATTTTCAAACCGATTTGTAAGTCAACTCTTAACTAGGCCATTCAGGAACTTTCTATGTCTTCTTGGTAAGCAACTCCTGTGTATATTTGACCTGTGTTTTAGGTTATTGTCTTGCTGAACGGTACATTTGTCTCCCAGTGTCTTGGAAAGCAGGCTGAACCAGATTTTCCTTTAGGTGTTTTCATGTGCTTAGCTCTATTCTGTTTCTTTTTTATCCTAAACTGCCTAGCCCTTGCCGACGACTAGCATACCCATAACATGATGCAGCCACCACCACCATGCTTGAAAATATGACGAGGGGTAGTCATTGACGTGTTGTGTTGATTTGCCCCAAACATAATGCTTTGTATTCAGGACATAAAGTTGATTTCTTTGCCACATAAAAAAAAAATGCTTTACAGGCTTCCTGTTCACGCTGTCATTTAGGTAAGTATTATGGAGTAACAATGTTGATCAATCATCAGTTTTCTATCACAACCATTAAACTCAAATGTTTTATTGGCCTCGTGAAATACCTGAACGGTTTCCTCTCTGGCAACTGAGTAAGGAAGGATGCCTGTATCTTTGTAGTAATATAATAATAATAATAATAATATATGCCATTTAGCTGACGCTTTTATCCAAAGCGACTTACAGTCATGTGTGCATACATTTTACGTATGGGTGGTCCCGGGAATCGAACCCACTACCCTGGCGTTACAAGCGCCATGCTCTACCAACTGAGCCACAGAAGTGACTGGGTGTATTGATACACCATCCAAAGTATTATAACTTCACCACGCTCAAAGGGATATTCAATGTCTACTTTTGATTTTAATTTTACCCACCTACCGATAGATACCCTTTGCGAGGCATTTGAAAACCTTCACTGCTCGGCTCAGGAACCTTTTATCTGTATGTGTGGGGTACATGAATGAGGTAGTTATTCAAATCATGTTAAGCACTATTAATGCACACAGTGAGTCTATACAATTTATATTGTGACTTAAGCAAAATGTTTACTCCAGAATTTATTTAGGCTTGCCATAACAAAGGGGTTGAATACTTTGATTCAAGACGTCTCAGCTTTCCATTGAATTAATTAGTATAAAGTAAAAAAAAAAATTAAACTTTGACATTGTGCGGTATTGTGCAAGCCAGTGACAATCTCAATTGAATCCATTTTTAAATTCAAGCTGGAACACAAAGTACAGAAAGTCAAGGGGGTGAATACTTTTGGAAGGCACTTGCTGACGAAGGCAGTTATAAAATAATGATTGACAAGTTCATTTGAAAACACTCCCAAACAATATTACGGTAAAAAAAAAGTTTTCCCCAAGTTATGATGATTGTTTACAGATTAATAGATTATTAATAATTATGGATTATAGTATTTGACCTGTTAGATGTCGTTCTCAACAAGAGTCCGAACTCGTCTTCCAACTTTCGTAAACAATGCTCAACTATCTTGGATATGCTGCTGTCATTAATACTGTTACTCCACAATACTCCATAAAGCTGTTACTAGGATTAGCTTCACCATTATAATTAATCTCCCCATTTATAAAAAAAATTGTCAACATACATCCCTTTTAAAGGGAACTTTTGTTCAACCTTTGTGCCTGTTTGTTCATTAACTATACATTTCACATAAAGCAAATGGACATGTTATTTCACAAGACCATGTAGGTAGTATCACAGTTGCTCTCCCCTTGCTGATGTGCATTACATGTATCCTAATATAGGAATCCAAATGCTTTGTATCAACACTCGCTGTATAATAAATCATGTGTATATACTGTACAATTTTCAGTGTTTTTTTTTTTCAAGCCTATTGTTTTAAAAACCCATTTTATATCAGGAACAGGACACATCTGAAGCATCTTTGTAAGAGTACCACTAGATGGTCTTGTTGGGTCGTGAACTTGACTTTCTCATAACTGTTTCCAATATCTCCCACGACATTACAGTGAACAGTTAGTCTTGTAGTATGTTGTAACTTTTTAAAACATTTTAGAAACCTTCAACACATTTAGTTACTTTGAAGTTGTTTGGTTGATACCTAAATATATTCTCTTAGTAGCAGTATTTGGCCGAAATTGACTGATTTTGCAGCTTTACCAATGGCTAAGAACTCAGTATTTTTATACAGGTATAGGTCAACACACTTTGTCTGGCTTCAGTATTTTGCAGAACCATCTCATCTTTGCAGATCTATGTTGTAGTAATGGTGGGCGTGGCTATTTGCTGTGACACTAGTGATAGTCATTTAGAAACCTCTCTTCCTCTTTTGCGTTACGTTTTGGGGTGGAACATATTAGAACTTCCTGTAACTAGTCACCAATTTCCCCTCATCTGGCTGAGACCCCCCAGTCAGTGAACCACACTCAATAATTCTAGTTTACTACTCCACTTATGTCTGAGGCTCACTGCATGCTGCTCAGTGTGATAGCATCATATAAGAACAAGGGAAGTCATGACTTTTCATCTGACAGGTGTTTGGCTGCTGCTCATGACATGTACTGTGTTGGGTAAGTTGTGTTTTTGTAACTTTCGGTGTGGGTTTAGTTTATTGGGAACTGTTGGCCACAGGAGGCTGCTGAAGGGAGGACGGCTCATAACGGCTGGCGTGGATGGAATGGCATCAAACACTTGGAAACCACAGGTTTGATTTATTTGATACCATTCCACTCATTAACACGTGCCTGTCCTCCAATTAAGGTGCCATCAACCTGTGGTGTTAATTATTTTTCTGCCATTGCATGTTTTTGATGACTTTATTAGGGAGTAGTCTTAATGCCCATCAAAACAGCACTTGTTTGGTGTAGTCTAACCAGAGCCCTGCAACTGTTCCAGAATCATTACGTTGATCATTATGCAGGTGCTTTCTTGACCAGGCTAGGGAGAGCTAAACTATGCTGTCAGTACAATGGGATGATTCCCTTATGATCACCAACAAGCCATTAAAAAAAACGACCAATGACACTAACGGGGCTCCCGAGTGGCGCAGTGGTCTAAGTAAGGCACTGCATCTCAGTGGTAGAGGCGTCACTACCGACAGCATGGTTCCATTACAGGCTGTATCACAATCGGCCCTGATTGGAAGTCTCATAAGGCAGAGCACAATTGATTCTGCGTCGCCCGGGTTTGGGTTTGGCCGGGGAGGCCATCATTGTAAATAAGAATTTGTTCTTAAATACGAATTTGTTCTTAACGGACTTACCTAGTTAAATAAAAGTAAAATAAAAACGCGGAGCTAACGTTGTATTACTTTCCTATATGTTGCCTCCTAGTGTTCTGTGAAATGGAATTCCTGGAGAGAACGCAGGGTGACTCTATAGAGTTCTACTGTATCTCTGAGTTCAGTGCCTCCAAGCCCATTGGGTTCTACCTGAAACGAAAGTGGCTGCAGCCCAACAGAGAGGTCCTGTTCATATATACTGAACAAAACCCTGTGTTTCACCCTGACGTCAAAGAGCGCATCCATGTCATGGGAGACCCGAGTACTCACCGGGTCAACGTGACCCTCAGCCAGCTGAAGGGAACAGACACAGACCTCTACTACTGTGAGTTTGTCTTCCCCGATTCCTCCAGCTTAGATCAAAAGATTCCAAGCAAGATGGAGTTCTTTCTGTACGTTGTCGATGCTGGTGAGTATTCTTTATGGATTCCTCCATTGATTTAATTAATGTTTCTTGCTGCGATTGGAGTTGTTGACATCATGATGTGTCAGTCACAGTAGCCTGGCAGTTTCCCCCTTTTTTTGTTAATTACTCCAGATGCCATAGCTGAGCCACACTGTTCATGTTATGCATCCTGCCACTGCTTCCTCCTTTAGAATAGCCCTGGCTATAGCAATAGACTCTCATCTCCCACAACCTCATAGACAGTTATAGTGTTTGTTTCCCATGTGGAGAAGATGCCCCAGACAGCAAGATGGATGTAGGCCTAATAGAGACGTGCGCCGGGGGGTCAGCTGTTCTCCCCTGCCTCGCCCCCTACGGTTCCCCCTCGGCCATGGAAGGGGTATGCCTGAAGAGGCGGTGGGGCCGGGCTCCAGTGGAGGTGCTGTTCCACTCAAAGCGCCCCTTTTCCTCCGCCTCGTTCCCCCCAGAAGAAAGGCTTCACCTGGGCACGGGGCTGGGCGGCCTGGCCTACAACCTCACCCTGCTAAAGATGCAGCCGGAAGAGAGCGCCTTTTACAGCTGTGAGCTGCTGCTCCCCGGCAGGCCCGACAACAGTGCCAGGCTAGGGAGACACGTATACTTTGTATCTGTGCAAGGTGGGTCTTTATCTACTTCCCCAGAGTCAGATAAACTCATGGATATTTTTGTCTGCGTCTAGTATGAAGGGGAAGGCGGCGGTAGTTTCGCGAGACAATACTAGCTAGAGTTAGCGCAATGATTCAAACTGCACACAGACATATTAATTAATCTGCCAAAATCCCAAACTCTCCCTTTTAAACTGTAAATTCATGCCAGAAAATGTCCAGTTTATCTGTGGAAGCTGTTTCTATGACGCTGTATTGTTTAACTCTAGTAGCCAATTCAGTAACCCAGATAACAATTATCAAACAGTCAATGTTCTATTAGTAATTCATGTAATGTTCACCATACACAGTATCTGAAGGGTTGTCAATGTATTTTTAATTCCTGTAGTGAGCTGACATTCTGTGAAAGGCTTTAAAGTCTGACACCACATATTGGATTTTGTTGTTTCGCCAGATGTTAGGTGTAGCTGTGCGGGTTACGCTCCACTGCTCTATGCCCTTTCTGCTACTGTGGGACTGCTACTCATCTTCGTTATGGCCCTGGGAGTGGCTCATTATGTGAGTGGGACTGTAACCTACTCACTATGGACAAAACGATTGACACACAGAATATTATTTATAGAAATGGTAGCCACTCCAGTTTTTTGCTGCTTTCAGGTCATAATTTAAAAAGCATTACAACCTCACATTCTGCAAAATTCTCATACATTTTGTCATCACAAACCATTATTCGCTCCGAGTTTATAAAGCCACACTCTTAACCTTTTACAGCCACATCTGTAACCTCTATGATTGTAGACTGGGGAGACTTGATATTGTAATGTTTTTAGATACTTACTCATTTGGTAGCTACTGTATTCCTCAAGTGACAAATGTGGCAGTACCATAACGCTGATTTCTGACCGGTATGACAATGTATCAGTGATTTGTCAAACACATCAAAATTGAGGAAGGATGCCACTTTGAATCAAAGCATCCATCCTCTTACTATTCACAGAATTTCACACAGGAAAGATACTAGTTTCACTAGTTGTTTTCACCTGCTACCTTCTCTGATTGGCTTCTGTCCACTGTTGTCAGGGTAAGACCCGAGGCGACCGTGTCAAACCGCAGCCCCACCAGGTCTCCATCTACGAGGAGATGGTTGGGGTGCGGCCCCCCAACCGGAATGGAAAAGTGTCCCCCTCTAACCACCCGAGGTCCCCCTTTCACCTGGAGGAAAAGGATGCTTCCGCCTATGCCACCCCCCCCCTGAGGTCTCGACAGGAAAACCACTATGAGAGGCCTGAAGGGGTACCGCTAGTATCTGAAACTGTTGGGGAGATGTGAGGAACGAGGTTGGCCCAATCTCACCAACACTGTGTTTAACTATTCATTTAGAAACTGGAGTCTGAACTATAACTACAACTTACTCACACAACTTTCAATTTGGACAACCAACATCCACCTAACTTAGTTTGTTGTACTGTAAATGCTGTTGTGGAGTTTTAATCAAGGATTTTTTGAATTTTATGTAAATGCTGGCAGCTGAATGTTGTAGCTTTTGCTTTTTTAAAGGAATGGTATTCCATTTTTTTTTTTAAATAAAGAAATACTTGTCTTGATTAGTGTTGTATTTTGACATTTACATGTGTCCATGCCCAGTCCACAGGGAACTGTTATTATTGCCAATCGTGGAGATGGGCTTAATATTTCTGCTGGATCAGTGCTGGAAACAGACAAGAATCGTGGCCATCCCATTATACCAGGACTTACAAAAACAATTTCAGGGATGCAGGTGAGAAGGTGATGAAACTTACTTCAGGAGAAAGTGTGGTGGAACAAGAATTGTTAGCATTGTATCTTGCTATAGTACTTAGTGTAGCAACTGGATCGAATGATCTTTTCGCTAGCCAGATACATGTTGAGCAACATTATCCAAATTATCTGATCAAAAAAGTTGGCTAACAAAGAAAGACAGCTTGCTAACGTGAGTAACCTAACCAATTCGCTATAGTGTTATACGACTCGTTGTTGATGTGCCCCCCCTTCTCATGGACACGCGCTCAGTGCATTGCTGCGACTCGCTAAGATTTCTGCGCGCGTGCGCCATAGTGCATAAATGTTTTGTTCCCTACACCAAACGCAGGTTAAAATTTCAAAACAAACTCAACCAATTATATTAATTTGGGGACAGGTCAAAAAGCATCTAGTTTGCTAGCTCATTTGTCCTGGGATATAAACATTAGGTTGTTATTTTCCTTGAAATGCACAAGGTCCTCTACTCCACCATGTAATCCACACAAAACGGTCAACCGAATAATTTCTAGTCATCTCTCCTCCCTCCAGGCTTTTTCATCTTTGAAGATGGAAGAGACACGACTTGCAGTGTGATCTGTGCCAGAAAGTTATATTTTAGCCTTTGGCAACGCAGACGCTCATTGACGCACGCGAGCCACTCCAGTTTGAATAACAGATTTCTACATTTATTTTGCAACGCGAGCGGTGTAGTCAAGCGTATTAGTCGTAGAAATATGTTATTGCACCAATGAGCGTCTAGCTAAAATAGAAGTAAAAAAATAACTCACTTTTAAGGCGTGCTTCTCAAGTGTGAAGTTAAGTGGATTCCTCAGTGGTGTGTCTCAATAGTCTAGTGGCTTCATTGTGTGGGTGAGTTGTCTAAAGGTCGCTTCCTTATCCGTCCGCATCTAGTTACTAGCTTTCTCTGCGGGTTGTCAATGCTGTGGTTTGTCTCTAGCAGGTGCATTAATAACTAAATGTCCACATAAAATCAAACCCACATTGAAGACTACACAAGAAAATCTACAAGACAATTTTTAACAGCCAACAAAAATGTCAATTTATTAATATAGTCCGAAAGAAGCGCCATAACTTATGGAAACATGTTTTTTTCCCGGTGCATATCATTAACAATTACATTCTATGAGGAGAAAAAAAAACATTAAAAGCCATAACTTTCTCAGCACAGACACTTCGCCTTAAAGTTTTTTTAAAATAAAAAAGGCAATAGGCAGATTACCACCTCCTCCCCCTTACAAAAACCGGATTGCCTTAAGTCACGGGCTTTTTCTCAGTATAACCCACAGTGCTTTAGCAGAAGGATAAGCGCTCATTGGTTAAGGATTACACAGCATGGTGAAGCAATAAAGTTGCCATAAATCTGATGAGGGGGAAGAAAATCTAACATAGCACAACAATGACACACCCCTACATCAAACCCTGAACCCCAGAGTACCAGTCCCGGGCCCCAAGAGAAAAGCAGGCCTGGACTCTCCCTCCCACTTGTGCATAGATCATGAGCCTTTAAAAACCAGTTCCCCCCCTCCACTTCCAATCTTTCTCCTGAAACCCATCTATTAGACATTAGAATCTCTTAACTCATTGAATACCTGCCACAGGAACAGAGACATAAGAGTAATGCACAATGCTCCTGAACATTACAGGATGGAACCGCAAAGAAAATACATAAGTAAAACTAAAACCATAATTTGTTTCAATGTAAAGCAATTTCTACATCGATTTTACATGTAAAGCACTCCACTTTTTCTCTCTCAAAAAGTTCATTTTCAGTCATTTATTTGGTAAATATGTAACCACTACGGATTTTTAGAATCAATGGTATTTCATATTCTATTTAAATCCCTAACTTTCAGTGCTTGGAGTTAGATTTCTCAAAGTTATTCTAATTTAAAACTCAAATTTAAATAAAAATGGTGGAGTTTGAACTCTGGAAATCCTGGCCTTCCCGAGACAAGATCCACATCTTTACGAGTGTGCAAGATAGTAAGCAGATTGCGTTGCCTTTTTACAAGACAAAATTCAAATAAATCAATACATACGTCTGTCGACATAAAAATTTAAAAAATGAAAAATTGAAATACGACAACACTGATCAATCCCAGAGTTCTGAAAGTAGCATAAATCTTAATTTTGCAAAGTTGGTTTAATGTTCATATTCATTTGATGGAAGATGGAATTTGTCTTTTTCAACATTTTCATTATAAAATCCATTTTTCCTCAACTTCAGACAAATGAAATGTTTGTAAACGACAGGTGGCTTTGCAAAAAAAAAAGAAAAATAGAAGAAATAGGCACCTCTGAAATGAGTCCTGTAACAAACTCACATCCCCACATTATCCCTTTCCATTTCTCCATGAAGTTAACATGGGGATTACTAGTCCTACCATCTATGGCCACAAATCTTAGATTGTTCATTTTTTGTAGTCTTTTTTTCATTACATTTGTATGTAATCAGAACAAAAAATGGTGCAACACTCAATGATAATCCTTGTTTTGGATTATTCCACAATAAAAAGCCACTGTAAGGTAGATAAACATTTTACAGATAAAACAAAACCTTTTTTTCCCCCATTTAGTCCTTGAGTAAACATTTACACATGAATTATCACCCTCTCCCCTCAGTACTTAGTCTCGTTTGTCTACGATTAGCTGAGTGAGGGGTAGAAGACACTCAGTGCCATGTTAGAAGATAGACATTGTTATCAAAATATAGTTGACAAGCAAAAAAATAAACTGAATAAAAGGACAGACAACAATGTCAATACACAACATACTGAATGGAACATGACAGCAGTCCTAAGCCTGCCAAGCACACAGTCGTTTGCACACATACATTTGACTTTCAAGCACACAAAATTATTTTTGCACATTTTTTTTTCTCCAATATTTTTTAAATCATTTTTTATATATATATTTTTTAACTGATGACCTCAAAAAGCATGGAAGTGTACAAGTCAGACTTAATTTATTATTATTTTTTTAAACTTTTTTTTTTTTTTTTTTTTTTTTACAAAAGACTTCACATTACGTTATTGTCGCTCCTTGATTCAAGTATTTGTGTATTTTTATGTTGATATGTTTAATGATATTTTTCTCTGCTGGGAAAGTATACATTTAAAAAACAGGTGATTTCAGGTTGGGTTGTTTAGACAAATTCACATACAGTACAAGTACTTCAAGGTACTTACTGTAATATGTTCATAAATCCAGAACGTGCATATCCAACTCCAGGTAGGAAAGACATTACTCATGATCCATTAAGTACCAGTTTAACCCCTAACCCCATTTCATTTCCTTCAGATCACTTATTTCCGGAGGGGAATAAATATTGCTCATTTTCAGTTTGTATTGAACCCAGACCTTTTAAAAGGAATAAAAGGTTTTAGGAGGTTGAGATCCAAGGTGTCTGTTGATGTGCTACCTACCACACACCATACGTACATATCCATATGTGTATATACACACACACACAATCTATCTATAGTTAAGCTGTAGAGAGTGCACGGCGTGCCCCTCAATGCTGGTGCAGCACCACACACAGAGCAGACGTTTGGAGGCCCCCACCCGGCTAATTGGTCTCTGAGTTTGGATCAAGGCAGTTACAGAAACAGGCAATAGTGATTTTTGCTAGTGTGCTGCAGGACACCTCAGAGTCCCAAAAGGTAGCCTTATCCCATTCTAGTTTTTTTTATTTTAAGAATTTTTGTACCTTTTTGAAATGCGCCCCCTCTCGTTGCCTACCGCAGACGCAGTGAGGTGAGCGACCTGGGCTGATACAGTGGGCCCGAAGCCATCTGGGTCTGTGGAAATATACAGTTGTGGGCCCGCTTTGGGCAGAAACACTAACAAATAGGATAAAATATAGCATCCACAAAAAGGCTCCCCCAACCTGCATTTTGGAAGCTAGAGGACTGGAGACATTTCAGCTAGAAGTGCAGAGCTTTAGTTAACATATTATAGATATTTTATTGATTTTTGTACTTTAAAAAAAATATTTAAAAAAAAAGATTGTGTCAAACTTCATATTAAAAATGACATTAAAATTGAAGAACTTCATTTTTGGTTTAAAAAAAACATGTACCCGGGATTACCCGTCAAACTGACTGTGCACCGTAGCATACTTGGATCCCGCAAACTCAGTAAAGATTTTATCCTCAACAACGGGGCATTCCCCACTAAAGCAAAGACCGCCTAAATGGCGCCCTATGTCCCTATATAATGCACTACCTAGTGAACAGGGTGCCATTTGAGACACAGCCATATTATCTCAGGAGTTCTGGATGAGGTGTGTTGCCCCCACCCATCTGTTTAATCCCTCCTGCCCCCCTGCCTCCATCACAAAGATTATCAAAGATCCTCCATCACAAAGGTTATCAAAGATCCTCCATCCAGAGAGAAGAGCTCTTTCTCCAGATCATATAACATGGGCTAGTTTTATAGATCTATATATTTTTTTGGTATTGGCACATAGGATAACATTGGCCTCTACATTGTAACATTACAGTAGGCCCATATTTGGGAAGGGAATTCATTACTATTCCATTCCCCAAAAAACAATTATCCAGCCAATACAAGTCTATAGTACTACTACTGCACAGCTTGCCATTAGTTAGTGTAGAACTTGGCTCTCTTACACTACAGCAAAAGGACATACATACAGAGAGAGCTGCATCTTTTAACGTCGTCTCCTACCCTGAGATCAAGCTGAGATCAGTCTTCTTCAGCACAGTAAAGAGAGGCCTACTATACCTCCACTCCAGTGGTACTAACTCCCCATAGAGGGAGGGTGGAAGTTTGGAATACGACAGTGTTGTGGTTTAAACCCAGCTATAAGGACCAAGAGCAGACATGTTCTAAGTGCTGAAGGGTACATACATCAGGAGGTCGTTGGTTCTAGCTCCGAGTCGGTGCTCAATCTTTAGGGCAGGATTGGCACGTTGGCTGTAAAGGGTCCGCAGCCTCTAGTCTTTTGCATAGAAACAGAACTGAGTCGCTTTTTATGTCTGGTCAAGGGGAGGGCCATGGCTGCTTTGGAGGGGACTGGAGGAGGGTGTAGCGTAGCAGCTGTGTGAGGGGGCGAGGGGACAGCCCTGGCAGAACCCAGGTGGAGCAGCTAGGGTCAGGCAGGACACACTCACCCATCTGAGACACCCTATTGGTCTAACTTACACATCTTGAGATACTACCTGGAAGTACTACAGCATACTGTCCAAAACAAAGCAATGATCAATCAGTTAAGATACTAACTAATAATAGACAATCAATGACTGGCTGTAGTATTGATCCTAGTTTGCATTCAATACACAGGATGAACATACAGAGGCACCTCTGACCAAAGTGTTTCTGCATATGAACAGTGAAAAGGGCTAGTTTCAAGCAGCCACCTTGAAAAGACCACTGCACGTAGACAAAAATAAACCAAAAAATACACGTCGTCAAATGAAAACTAAATAAAATGCATCAAACACTGGCAAAATTCCAGAAATTTGACTGTCTCTTGACTTCCAGCTAAAGTGATCTTTGTGTGAAAGAAGATTAGGGGAAATGAAGAGGGTTGGTTGAGACGAGGTCGAGTGCTGCTGGCGCGGTCGTTAGCTAGCTAGCTCTGTGCTGATTGGCCAGTCTTGGAGGGAGCGTGGTTTCCTGCTGGGCTGAGGGTGTCCAATGAGAGAGCTTGGTGCAAGCCCAGGAGGAAATGCTGCTGTGGGGGGTAGCCTTGCCTAGCGACCGTCACCATGGGCGCCACAGCAGAGGCACTCAGTGGACCGTGACCATCTCCCTCCCCACTCCGACCAACCGTTGGACGGAGACAGGTAACATTGCATGTCTAGCATCTCCAGACAAGAAAAAGGCTAAACATTTTGGATTAACAGTGATATTCACTTTGATATAGTTAAAAGAAAATGTCTTTAGAAAAAAAATCAGATAAAAGTAGATTTCCATTTTTTTTCTTTTTTCTCATCCTGCTACCATTTCAAAGTTCATACAAGTCCTTGGACCAAAGAGGAACAAACAAATACCAGAAGTTATTTCCAAGTATAGATACAGTACAAAAAGAGTAAGTTCTTTTTTTCAGTTTTCAAAGTTGCTGCTTCATTTGTCTGATTTATTGGTTTGCAAGTTGAAGCGTTTAGCTTTCTTCATAAGTGCTATGATAAAACCCTTTGATATAGACAAAAGGTTAGTCTCACTTACATTTTTGTACAGTACCAAATACAAGGAACACTCGTAGTAGATCTACTGCATTAGGAGAAACCCCTCTTATTTGGTATTGTGCCCCTCCAGTGACTCCCCCATCTGGATTCACCCTGTTCGGTGTGGCAATGCAGAGAGGAAGGGCTTTCTCATGTACCCCAGTTCAATATGAGGAGTTTCAGGGCTGCAGGGACCGTTTCTGAACGCACAGTTATAATAGTAACACCATCCTCGCAAGACTTTAAACGCAACAGTTTCTTAGGGAGTGGGGCCTGGTGGGAATCAAAAATGAGAAAAGGTAACGTTTCTGTAGTTCTTTGCTTTGATCAACAACGACAATACAAATCAAGAACGAAAAATGTAAAGAAACCAGCTCCTGCTTTGACTTGAGTGTGGACCGAAGAAGGGCCTGTGGCGTATATATTGCACAATGTAACTGTCACATCAAGTTGAAGCGTTTTTTTGTTGTTGTTTCCAGAAATTGGTGGACCATAATGGGGACGAGAGGGTCAACAACGGAATCAACTAATCATGTTAATTGACAAGAAGCACCTGTAAGTCCTGTTAGGTGAATATAGCTGAAGTCGTAGTTCTGAGCAGTGGTAATCTGAACTCCCAGACGTGAATGATTAGGTTCCAGACATATACTCAAGTACAGACGCAGCTAGGTCGGTCGATGTGTAATAATCTCAGTTTATGTTGCGATAGATATGATAAAATGCGCCTAGATATACAAAAAGAACAAAAACAGCAGTGTAAATCCCTTTAAGAACAAATGAATGACGAAAAAACGGAAAAGGTTTTAACTGATGATTGGTTGGGTCAGTGTTGACAGGCCTCATACTGCCGAGTGACTTGGGGGGGGGGGTTTATTGATTAGTGCACACGTGGCAAAATGTTTTGCAACAGAATGCGAAAACAAGCTTTTCTTGTTGGACAAAGTTCAGGTAGTCCCTCAGTTTCGGTCCGCTTGCTTCCGTTTCGTTCCTAGTGAATACGACCTTGGTTGATCACACTTGTTCTGATCCATTCACTGGCTCAGAGATGGGAACTGTGCAAGCTTTTAAACTCATACAATTATCCTTCTGTTTCAAAACAATGAAAAAGGCTTGAGATTGAAGGAGGACCTGGGCCGCAGTAGAGCACTTAAGGCGAATATTAGTGCTTGGAAACAAAAAAATAACATAAGTAAAAGGTCTTTGAACCACATCATTGGCCACGGGCATGCTGGGAATGGTATTTTTTTTAAATCAATTTGGAGTTTCGTGGGTAAAGGAAAGATTCAAAATGGCAGCTTTTTCAATTGCTTCTCCTTAAAAACACTTCACACAGAATGTGCGATATTCATGGAACTTAAAAACACTTAACGGTTCTCTCTTCATTGAGTCTTTGACATTTCATTTTTGTTTGCTTCCAACAACTTATCAAATACTAAAAACAAAATCCCCTTTTAAAAAGACAACTAAAAAGAAGAAAACGTAAAAACCGAAGGGCGTAGGGGTCAGCAGTCTTGTGTCGTCGCCCCCAGCCTTCCGGTACACGATTCACAGTTCCGTTGATACTGATTATCGCCACATGATTTGCTTGGTTTTGCTCCTGTTCATTGTCATTTTTTTTGTGTATGTCTGTATTTATTATTATTTTTCCACTGTCTGTTCCAGCATTGAAACATCCATCCTCATGGTTGGTTTGTTAGTGTGTTGTCCTACATGGACTCTCCACTCAGCAGGTCGCCTGGCAACAGCGTGTTAATGGGGTTGGGGCTCCCGATGACGCCGCGACTGTCATCGCTACTAGGGGGCCCCCACAGGCTGGAGTACTGGGGCACACCCCCCCACAGGAGGTCTCCGCCTCCGCCCGTCTTGGCTCCTCCCCCCAGGCCTCCACCGCCGCTGCTCCAGTGATGGCCAATAGCGTGCTGCTGCGAACCTCCGCCTCCTCCCATGCGCGTCTGATTGGTGCCTGGGTTGGGCTGCCAGCTGGTGGTGGGCGGGAGCTGCTGCTGGCCTTGTGCAAAGTAGCGGTTCACCTCCTCCTCCCCAGCAAACTCTGCCAGGATGGTGGTGTTCCCCAGCACACACCTAAGAGGACAGGTGTCAGTTATACATCACATACTTACAAGTGTTACAGTATCAACATGGATTTTCTTACACCTGGTGAAGTACAGTACAAGTATTTCCTTATAGGCTTTGACAATTTGTCAGTGAGATGTGTATAGCCTAGAAGTTGAGACAATATTTTGTGTTTCGTTTTAGGTCAGACGGAGAAAATCACTACCCTAAACAGCATAGGGTATGGGTGAAAGAAAACCCACTCAATCTTTTGGTATTTTTTTCATTAGTCCACCGTTGATACAGTCCCACAATGCTTTTTCATGTCAGCAGTCAAGTTTTCAAGAAATTGGACTTTCAAGAAGAAAATGTGTCACCGGCCACATGGCGATGCAGGTTTTTTTCCCTTCAAGTTCGGGAGTCTTACATGTGCAGGGACTTCTGGGCCTTGGCAGCCTCCTCCTTGGAGCTGTATCGCACCACAGCGTTTCCCTGGGTCAGGAAGAGGTGGAATGTGATGAGGGGGCCGTGCTGCATGCACAGCGTCCGCAGGGTGGAGCCGTCTATCTGGGGGGTGAGGTTCCTCAGTACCAGCCAGCTACTGGTCCTGTTGGAGCTGTCTGTGCTCCAGGTGGTGCCCTCTGAGAGAAACAGAGAGGGGAACATGATCAGTCAATATTCAGGTCCTCACAAAATATAAATCAATCATTTTTGGTCAATAACTTGTCGTCTATTAATGACAACATATTTGTTTGTATGTACATAAGTTGTCCATTGTCTATGCATGTTATTTTTTTGAAAACAACATATTTGCATCGTCTCATGTAAGCACTTTTACACTTGTACTACTACCACCTCAGTGTGACCTTAAGACTCATGCCAAAATAAGGTCACACAGTTTAGGTTCTCTTTGAAGCCATGACAACAGTCCTTTAAGTCTTCTGTTGTAAGCCACAAGACTTCAGTATGACAAAGGCCTCTAACCACAGCGGGGTGTGTAATTGCTCCACCTTACTACTACAGCGAGTGACAAGGAGAGGAGCTCAAAACAAAACACGGGGGAGAATCACACTAAAACAACCACACCTAGGAACAATACATGCTTGTGGTGTCCTACACTATGCTTCTTTAGGCAAATGTGTCAAAAACATTATGTTAGGGTAGGATGTTGACACAGCACAAAGTAAGATCAGCTCAAATCCACAGTCAATGGTTTTCAAAAAACTACTGATTTTCCTCTACTAGGTATGTTACCAGGTTTAAGTCTTTCCAGTCTTGTTACAGAGGAAGTCCGCCGGTCTATATTTCAGGCTGAGGAGTTGTACTGTGGCATCTCACCTGAGGTGTACGAGCTGCTCCAGCCTTGGGCCAGGCCCAGGGAGTTTCCCCCCCAGGTGGATGAGGGCTTGGCTGGGTTGGTGAGGCCGGGAGGTGGCCTTGAAGGGGCTGTGTTGTTACGGGGCCCCTGGGGGACCTTCCACAGCTCGTGGGATAGAGAGGCCTGGGAGGGGTGGGAGATGGGCCCCGGGGACCAGGTGGACTTCATGTCAGATAGCTTACCTGAGAGAGCGAGAGAGAGAAGAGGGGAACCTATGAGATCCTGTTGTAGAGATGGAGACCCTCTATGAAGCCTATGTTCTATGACAGATTATTTGAAATCTAACTTTGGGCAGCTGCAAAGTTTTAAAAATAAGCCCCCTATTAACAGTTGTTCATCAACAAGAAACCTCAATCTTGACTTCATGGGTTTATATGAGTCATAATGGAGAACGCATTGAGGACTACAGGAAACATGAATGTAAAAAGAGAATGCAGATCACTCAGACATTTAAAGGGGGACATTTTTCAAGTATTCATAGCAATTTTCAGTGGGTTGCTTAACGGCAACAAAAATGTCACGTCAACACATACTTATTAATAGGGGTCTAGGGCCACAACATTCAAAGTATTTCTTGATTCAAACACTCAAACTTTTCATTCCATGAGGAATACAATGCAATCACATCGTGGAGCACTTGATACACCGGCACTGGGTAGTTGGTAGTAGGATTAAATTAGGCAAAGGAAGGATCTATCTACCGTAACACTCAAACACAGACCACACACAAACAATAGGATAAAGGTGTGTTGCTATGGTGGTAATTAGGGGAGGGGGGTCAAGCTTGAGGACCATGGGTCAGCATGTCCTGTACCTGCACTCTCCTCATCCGGGGAGGACAGACTGAAAGAGCTAGTGTAGCAGCCACTGACTGGCCAGTCCGTGGAGGGGGGCAGAGCACCGTTCTGAGGCGGTGAAGGAGGGGAGGAGCCTAGCCGTGGTGGCCCATTGTTATGGACAGAGGGGGTGGTGGGGAAAGAAACATGTACAACTTGATTTAAAGAACGTGTATAAATACAACAGGGCCTGTGCTACTGGATGACACGGTCACAACAAGTGAGGTAGTACTGTAACCCCTTCAGTGCCATGGAAAGGAATAGGATATAAGCTTAAAGTTGTCAATATAGTAACACAAGTCAACACCTGTTTGAGAATCAACAGCAGAGACCTGCCCTGTTAATGAGCATATACAGTCTGTGTATCTTAAAGCCAACTAACTACAGACCCCGTCTCTCTGATTGACCCCCTCCTCACCTCCGCTGCGGTCCCGGAGCAGGTAGCGGTTGACGTCCTGGATGTTGGTGTTGATGGTGGGGCCGCTGGGAACGCTTCCTGGGGTCATGTTGGGGTCGTTCTCAGGGTCAATGTTCTGCAGGCCCTTCCAGGGCACGCCTGGACAGAACTCTGAGGAGACAACATGGAGGACAAATGGTTATTTATCCTTTAAACTCAACTGATGTTGTGGGGAACAATTTAAATCAGATTTTTTCACTTTCTAAATCTTTTTCTCTCTAAAATCAAAACAGTTTAGAAGAGTTTAAATCTCACGTGTGAAATAACGTTTGATCTGATTGAAATGTCGGTCTTCTCTACCAACCTGGGGGCCAGTTGATATTCGTTCCATTGGTGATCTGATCCTTGGGGCTCTTTCCTGGTCCCTGGCCCCAGCTGTCAGGGGGAACCAGGGGGGAGGTGGGAGACTCAGACCCACCCATCATACTGTATGGGCTGTAGGAGTCATCCATGTGGGGGGGCTTTCCGGGGGGGCCCAGGTTAGAAGCAGCAGATATGGCACCTAGGACAATTAAGGAACTCATTCATTCATTCGACAGACATTTAAAATGCATACAGTACCAGTCAAAAGTTTGGACACATCAACAGATGTGCCTTATTCATTTGCGCTCTTAATGCGTTTCAGCCAATCAGTTGTGTTGTGACAAAGTAGGGGTGGTATACAGAAGGAAGACCCAGCGTGACCTCTGCTGCAAAGGATAAGTTCATTAGTTACCATCCTCAGAAATTACAGTCCACCAAGGCACTACATCACAGTGCTTGCTGTGCCACTAGAGATCCTGGTTCGAGTCCAGGCTCTGTCGCAGACGGCCACGTCCGGAAGACCCATGGGGCGGCACACAATTGGCCCAGCGTCATCTGGGTTAGGGGAGGGTTTGGCTGGCCGGGAAGTCCTTGTCCTATAACTCCTGTGGCGGGCCAGAGCATGCACGCTGACACGGTCGCCAGGTGTACGTTTTGCCACCAACACATTGGTGCGACTGGCCTCCGGGTTAAGCGGGCATTGTGTCAAGAAGCAGTGCGGCATGGCTGGGTCGTGTTTCGGAGGACGCACAGCTCTCGACCTTCGCCTCTCCCGAGTCCGTACGGGAGTTGCAGCGATAGGACAAGACTAAGCTACCAATTGGATACCAAGAAATAGGGGAGGAATAGGGACAAAAAAAAATGTACATTAAAATTGTAGCCCAAATAAATGCGTCAAAGTTCAAGTAACAGACATCAACTGTTCAGAGGAGACTGTGTGAATCAGGACTTCATGGTGGAAGTGCTGCAAAGAAACCACTACTAAAGGAAATCAATCAGAAGAAGACTTGCTTGGACGAAGAAACACGAGCAATGGTCATTAGACCGGTGGAAATGTGTCCTTTGGTCTGTTGAGTCCAAATTTTAGATTTTTGGTTCCAACCACTGTCTTTGTGAGTCGCAGATTAGCTGAACGGATGATCTCCGCAAGTGTGGTTCTCACCGTGAAGCATGGAGGTGGTGGTGTGATGGTGCTTTGCTGGCGACACTGATTTTATTTAGAATTCAATCACACTTAACCAGCATGGCTACCACCGTATTCTGCGGCGATACACCATCCCACCTGGTTTGCCCTTAGTGAGGCTATCACTTGTTTTTCAACAGGACAAATCAAAATCAAACTTTGTCACATGCGCCAAATACAACAATTATGTCAAGAAAGAGTTAAGATTTCTATCCCCCCAAAAAGTAACAACGGCTATATACAGGATGTACTGGTACTGAGTCAATGTGCAGGGTTACAGGGTCATCGAGGCAGTTTGTACATGTAGGTAAGGGTGAATTGACTAATAATAATAATAAACACAAGCAACAGTGTACTAAACAAATTGGGGGGGTCAATGTAAATAGTCTGATGGCCATGGTATAATTGTTCAGTAGTCCTATAGCTTTGGGGTAGAAGCTGTTTAAGGAGCCTTTTGGACCTAGACTTGGCACTCCAGTAACGATTGCAGAGAAAACAGTCTGACTAGGGTGGCTGGAATCTGACAATTTTGGGGGCTTTCCTCTGACATTGTCTAGTATATTGGTCCTGGATTAGAGGTCGGCCGATTAATTAGGACGATTTTCAAGTTTTCATAACAATCGGTAATCAGCATTTTTGGACACCGATCATGGCCGATTACATTGCACTCCACAAGGAGACTGCGTGGCAGGCTGACTACCTGTTATGAGAGTGCAGTAAGGAGCCAAGTTAAGGTGCTAGCTAGCAATAAACATATCTTATAAAAAACAATCACTCTTAACTTCTTCGATATAGGGGGCGCTCTTTTAATTTTTGGATAAAAAAACGTTCCCGTTTTAAACAAGATATTTTGTCACGAAAAGATGCTCGACTATGCATATAATTGACAGCTTTGGAAAGAAAACACTGACGTTTCCAAATCTGCAAAGATATCATCTGTGAGTGCCACAGAACTGATGCTACAGGCAAAACCAAGATGAAATTTCAAACAGGAAATGCCCCAGATTTTGAATGCGCTTTGTTCCAATGTCTCCTTATATGGCTGTGAATGCTCAAGGAATGAGCCTACACTTTCTGTCGTTTCCCCAAGGTGTCTGCAGCATTGTGACGTATTTGTAGGCATATCATTGGAAGATTGACCATAAGAGACTACATTAACAGGTGCCCCGCTTGGTGTACTCCGTTGCAATTATTGCGCAATCTCCAGCTGCGTGTATTTTACCATGTGGTTCAGAAGAGAAACCAAACTGCCACGAATTACTTCTCATCGAATAGACATGTGAAAAACACCTTGAGGATTGATTCTAAACAACGTTTGCCATGTTTCTGTCAATATTATGGAGTTAATTTGGAAAAAAGTTTGGCGTTGTAATGACTGAATTTTCAGGGGTTTTTCTTAGCCAAACGTGATGAACAAAACAGAGCGATTTCTCCTACACAAATAATCTTTTTGGAAAAACTGAACATTGGCTATCTAACTGAGATTCTCCTCATTGAAAACATCCGAAGTTCTTCAAAGGTAAATGATTTTATTTGAATGCTTTTCTTGTTTTTGTGAAAATGTTGCCTGCTGAATGCTAGGCTTAATGCTATGCTAGCTATCAATACTCTTACACAAATGCTTGTGTAGCTATGGTTGAAAAGCATATTTTGAAAATCTGAGATGACAGTGTTGTTAACAAAAGGCTAAGCTTGTGAGCGAATATATTTATATAATTTCATTTCATTTGCAATTTTCATGAATAGTTAACGTTGCATTATGGTAATGAGCTTGAGGCTATAATTACACTCCCGGATACGCAACAGGTTAACATAATCACTAGATAACTACACATGGTTGATGATATTACTAGTTTATCTAGCTTGTCCTCCGTTGCATATAAATCGATGCGGTGTCTGTTAATTTATCTTTGAATCACTTCACGCCTACTTTGCCAAACGGGTGATTTAACAAGCGCATTCGCGAAAAAAAAGCACTGTCGTTGCACCAATGTGTACCTAACCATAAACATCAACGCCTTTCTTAAAATCAATACACAAGTATATATTTTTTAAACCTGCATATTTAGTTAATATTGACTGCTAACATTAATTTATTTTAACTAGGGAAATTATCACTTCTCTTGAGTTATGTGCAACAGAGTCAGGGTATATGCAGCTGTTTGAGCCGCCTGGCTCGTTGCAAACTGAAGACCATTTCATCCAAACAAAGACAGACGTCGCCAAACGGGGGATGACTTAACAAAAGCGCATTTGCGAAAAAAGCACAATCGTTGCACGAATGTACCTAATCATAAACAATGCTTTTCTTAAAATCAATACACAGAAGTATATACACTGCTCAAAAAAATAAAGGGAACACTTAAACACAATGTAACTCCAAGTCAATCACACTTCTGTGAAATCAAACTGTCCACTTAGGAAGCAACATCGATTGACAATAAATTTCAAATGCTGTTGTGCAAATGGAATAGACAACAGGTGGAAATTATGGGCAATTAGCAAGACACCCCCAATAAAGGTGTGGTTCTGCAGGTGGTGACCACAGACCACTTCTCAGTTCCTATGCTTCCTGGCTGATGTTTTGGTCACTTTTGAATGCTGGCGGTGCTTTCACTCTAGTGGTAGCATGTGACGGAGTCTACAACCCACACAAGTGGCTCAGGTAGTACAGCTCATCCAGTATGGCACATCAATGCGAGCTGTGGCAAGAAGGTTTGCTGTGTTTGTCAGCGTAATGTCCAGAGAATGGAGGCGCTACCAGGAGACAGGCCAGTACATCAGGAGACGTGGGGGAGGCCGTAAGAGGGCAACAACCCAGCAGCAGGACCGCTACCTCCGCCTTTGTGCAAGGAGGAGCAGGAGGAGCACTGCCAGAGCCCTGCAAAATGACCTCCAGCAGGCCACAAATGTGCATGTGTCTGCTCAAACGGTCAGAAACAGACTCCATGAGGGTGGTATGAGGGCCCGACGTCCACAGGTTGGGGATGTGCTTACAGCCCAACACCGTGCAGGACGTTTGGCAGTTGCCAGAGAACACCAAGATTGGCAAATTCGCCACTGGCGCCCTGTGCTCTTCACAGATGAAAGCAGGTTCACACTGAGCACATGTGACAGTCTGGAGACACCGTGGAGAACGTTCTGCTGCCTGCAACATCCTTCAGCGTGACCGGTTTGGCAGTGGGTCAGTCATGGTGTGGGGTGGCATTTCTTTGGGTGGGCCGCACAGCCCTCTGTGCTTGCCAGAGGTAGCCTGACTGCCATTAGGTACCGAGATGAGATCCTCAGACCCCTTGTGAGACCATATGCTGGTGCGGTTGGCCCTGGGGTCCTCCTAATGCAAGACAATGCTAGACCTCATGTGGCTGGAGTGTGTCAGCAGTTCCTGCAAGAGGAAGGCATTGATGCTATGGACTGGCCCGCCCATTCCCCAGACCTGAATCCAATTGAGCACATCGGGGACATCACGAGATCCCTCAGGAGACCATCCACTACCTCATCAGGAGCATGCCCAGGCGTTGTAGGGAGGTCACACACTACTGAGCCTAATTTTGACTTGTTTGAAGGACATTACATCAAAGTTGGATCAGCCTGTAGTGGTTTTCCATTTTAATTTTGAGTGTGACTCCAAATCCAGACCTCCATGGGTTGATAAATTTGATTTCCATTGATCATTTTTTAAAGAAAAGTATTTAATAAGACTATTTCATTCATTCAGATCTAGGATGTGTTATTTTAGTGTTCCCTTTATTTTTTTGAGCAGTGTATATTTTCAAACCTGCATATTTAGTTGAAAGAAATTCATGTAAGCAGGCAATATTAAACTAGGGAAATTGTGTCACTTCTCTTGCGTTCATTGCACGCAGAGTCAGGGTATATTCAACAGTTTGGGCCGCCTGGCTCGTTGCGAACTAATTTGCCAGAATCTTACGTAATTATGACATAACATTGAAGGTTGTGCAATGTAACAGCAATGTTTAGACTTATGGATGCCACCTGAAAGAAAAAACGTTTTCGAAATGATAGTTTTCAGATTTGACCATATTAATGACCCATGGCTCATATTTCTGTGTGTTATAATATTATAATTAAGTCTATGATTTGATAGAGCAGTCTGAGCGATGGTAGGCAGCAGCAGACTCGTAAGCATTCATTCAAACAGCACTTTCCTGCGTTTGCCAGCAGCTCTTCGCAATGCTTCAAGCATTGCGCTGTTAATGACTTCAAGCCCATCAACTCCCGAGATTAGGCTGGCAATACTAAAGTACCTATTAGAACATCCAATAGTCAAAGGTATATGAAATACAAATGGTATAGAGAGACATAGTCCTGTAGTAACTACAACCTAAAACTTCTTACTTGGGAATATTGAACTCATGTTAAAAGGAACCACCAGCGTTCTCATGTTCTGAGCAAGGAACTTAAAACCTCTTAAGGTTACCCCTTACTTTTTCGAACATTCTGTTAAAAATCGCGCAACATTTCAGCATCCTGCTACTCATGCCAGGAATATAGTATATGCATATGATTAGTATGTGTGGATAGAAAACACTGACGTTTCTAAAACTGGTTAAATCACGGCTGTGACTATAACAGAGCGTGTGTTTCATCGAAAAGCGCAAGAGAAACTGATCACCGAAAACTGGGAAAAATATCCATGCGCCACTTGCATGTATTGTCTATGGGAAAGCAAATGACATGGGGCTGAGATTGCAAGTCCTACAGCTTCCACACGATGTCGCTAGTCTTGTCAATTGCCTGGGCTTTGTTTCTTGGTCAAACAAGTAAGCGAGAGCCCATTCCTTCCGGTCTCCGACAGGATGTTTTGGAGGAGAAATTTCCGACCATGATTTGAAGACGTGGAGCTATTGAATACACATCGCCCCGTGATCAATTTGATAGATTATTAACGTTTACTAATACCTAAAGTTGGATTACAAAAGTATTTTGTGAAAGTTTATCGTCAACTTTTTTAATTTTAAGAAATGACGTTGCGTTTTGAAACAGTTTTTTCCTGGATCACACACATTTCATAGATCGATATTTAGGGTATATATGGACCGATTTAATCGAAAAAGAAAGACCCAATAGTGATGTTTATGGGACATCTAGGAGTGCCAACAAAGAAGCTCGTCAAAGGTAATGAATGTTTTATATTTTATTTCTGCGTTTTGTGTAGCGCCGGCTATGCTAATTATTTTGTTTACGTCCCCTTCAGGTATTTCGGGGTGTTGCATGCTATCAGATAATAGCTTCTCATGCTTTCGTCAAAAAGCATTTTAAAAATCTGACTTGTTGGCTGGATTCACAACGAGTGTAGCTTTAATTCAGTACCCTGCATGTGTGTTTTAATGAACGTTTGAGTTTTAACGAGTGCTATTAGCATTTAGTGTAGCGCATGGCTAGATGGGACGCCTGCGTGTCGGGTGGGCTTAAGAGCTGAAACAGATGAAGCTTTTTTACATGGCACATATGGCACTTTTACTTTCTACTCCAACACTTTGTTTTTGCATTATTTAAACTAAATTGAACATGTTTCATTATTTATTTGAAGCTAAATGGATTTTATTGATGTATTATATTAAGTTAAAATTAAAAAAAAGTGTTCATTCAGTATTGTTGTAGTTGTCATTACAAATAAATAAATTAAAAAATATATTTAAAAAATAATAATTCAGCAGCAGCTTTTTTTGGTCCTCCAATAAATCGATATCGGTGTTGAAAAAAAAAATCATAATCGGTCTTCCTCCATCCTGGATGGCAGGAAGCTTGGCCCCAGTTATGTACTGCACCATACACACTATCCTCTGTAACGCCTTATGGTCAGATGCCGAGCAGTTGCCATACCAGGCAGTAAACGCAACCGGTCAGAATGCTCTCGATGGTGCAGCTGTAAAACTAAGGATCTGGGGACCCATGCCAAATCTTTAGGGGGAAATGTGTCCATCAGGAAGTCCAGGATCCAGTTGCAGAGGGGGGTGTTTAGTCCCAGGGTCCTTAGCTTAGTGATGAGCTTTTTGGGCACCATGGTGTTGAACGCTGAGCTGTAGTCAATTAACAGCACGCTCACATAGGTGTTCCTTTAGTCCAGGTGGGAAAGGGCAGTGTGGAGTGCAATTGAGATTGCGTCATCTGTGGATCGGTTGGGGCGGTATGTACATTGGAGTGGGTCTAGGGTATCCGGGAGGATGCTGTTGATGTGAGCCATGACCAGCCTTTCAAAGCACTTCATGGCTAACAACGTGAGTGCTACGGGGCGGTAATTATTTAGGCAGGTTACCTTCACTTCCATGGGCACAGGGACTATGGTGGTCTGCTTGAAACATGTAGGTTTTACAGACTGTCAGGGAGAGGTTGAAAATGGCAGTGAACTTGCCAGTTGGTCCACGCATGTTTTGAGTACGCGTCCTGGTAATCCGCCTGGCTCCGCGTTTTTTTTGAAAATGACCTTTTTAAAGGTCTTGCTCACATCACTACCGAGAGTGTTATCACACAGTCGTCCAGAACAGCTGGTGCTCTCATGCATACTTCAGTGTTACTTCCCTGAAAGCGAGCATAAGTAGGCATTTAGCTCATCGGTTGCCTGTAATCCATGGCTTCTGGTTGGGATGTACGTACGGTCAACTGTGGGGACGACGTCGTCAATGCACTTATTGATAAAGCCGATGACTGAGGTGGTGTACTCCTCAATGCCATTGGATGAATCCCGGAACGTATTCCAGTCGGTGCTAGCAAAACAGTCCTATAGCGTAGCATCAGCGTCATCTGACCACTTCCGTATTGAGCGAGTCACTGGTACTTCCTGCTTTAGTTTTTGTTTGTAAACCGAAGGATAGAATTATGGTCAGATTTGCCAAATGGGAGGGCGGGGTAGAGCTTTGTAGTATCCATCTCTGTGTGTGGAGTAAAGGTGGTAGAGTTTTTCCCCCTCTGGTTACACGTGACATTTAAGTTTGCCGGCATTAATGTCCCCGGCCACAAGGAGCGCCGCTTCTGGATGAGCATTTTCTTGTTTGCTTATCATTCTTATACAGTTGGTTGAGAGCGGTCTTAGTGCCAGCTTCGTTTTGTGGTGTTAAATAGACGGCTAGTAATAATATAGATGAGAACTCTTGGTAGATAGTGTTGGGAGTCTGGAGTACTTTGAAACTTGTTTGAAATTGTTATAGGAACATTATTTACACAAGAGACATGAGGTATGCCATAATAAAGCTTAGGAGGGGCTGAGTACAGGGAAAACAATCACATGTGACAGTACTGATAAGGGGAGAAACCGTTGAAGGCTCATATCATAGCTTCTTGTCCTGCCGGTGCATGCAAAATCCCGCCAGCTCTATATTATCCATGTCGTCGTTCAGCCACGACTCAATGAAACATTAGTTTTTACTGTCCCGTTGGTAGGATAATCTTGATCGTAGGTCATTGATTTTATTTTCCAATGATCACACATTGGCCAATAGAACGGGATGGCAGTGGGGGTTTGCTCACTCGCTTATGAATTCTCAGAAGGCTGCCGGAACTCCTCCCCCCCTTTCTCAGGCTTTTCTTCATGCAAATGACAGGGATTTGGGCCTGCTGCCGAGAAAGCAGTATATCCTTTGCATCGGACATGTTAAAGAATACAGCTGTTATGATGTCCAGAAGTTATTTTTCTGTCATAAGAGCAGCAACATTATGTACAAAATAGGTAAGTTAAATGCAAAAAAAAACCCAGATCAAAATAGCACAGTTGTTTTAGGAGCACGTAAAACCATCCCCCCGCCGTCATTCTACCTACTACAATGACAACACACCTCCAGGCTGTGTAAGGGCTATTTGACCAAGGAGGAGAATGATACAGTGCTGCATCAGATGACCTGACCTCAACTCAATTGAGATGGTTTGGGATGAGTTGGACCACAGAGTGAAGGAAAAGCAGCCAACAAGTGCTCAGCATATGTGGGAACTCCTTCGAGACGGTTGGAAAAGCATTCCAGGTGAAGCTGGTTGAGAGAATGCCAAGCCTGTGCAAAGTTGTCATCAAGACAAAGGGTGGGTACTCTCAACAATCTCATTTGTAACACTTTGTTGCTACATGATTCCATGTGTTATTTCATAGTTTGTCTTCACAATAATTCTACAATGTAGAAAAGAGTCAAAATAAAGAAAAACCGTTGAATGAGTAGGTGTGTCTATACTTTTGACTGGTAATGTATATAATAGATGTCTCAATCATAAAGGCTTAAAAACATGGCAAAGTAAGAGTGGTTGTCAGTGTTGCACTTAGTGGAGTATGGAGGGCAAAACACTTAACACTGGGTCGCAAGGATACATCCAGATGAATATCAACGTGAGACATCACTTGAGAAATAGAAATGGATTTAAAAAGTCATTTTAAATGTCAGACACTAAAGAGAAACCATTGATTTCATACTGAATACTTCCAGTTGAGATTTCCCACACCGTTTCATCACTGAGATATGTGGAAACATACAAAAGCCTTCGAGTAATAACAACCCCTGTTTACTGGTACAAGTTGATTACTATACGGGCAGAACAGCAGCTTGTTGCTCGCGCCACAGTGGGAGAGGTTAGGAGAGGTGGTGTTTGTGGCTCACACGTTCCATTTCCAGTGTTAACGTGTCTGTTGTGAATATGCAAAACCGTGTGAAAGAAACCCAGAGAATGTCTGTTGGCTGGTGAGAGAGTTGGTGTGAAATACGTTAATGTTATTCAGAGCGAGTCAAATAAGTCACTATGTTAGGGAAGAAAATCGACTAAGTGAGCAGAAAACCCAATTTTTCTACCGAGATGACTAATAGATTGATTTCTTGTTTGACAGCATGTATGTTTATTTATTGCCCCCACCCCCCGAGGGAACAACAGAATTTAAATGAGACTTCAAAGTTCCTAATGTTCCTCCTACCGTGTTTATTGAGGTTGGGCTCCATGTGGGAGGAGTTTCCAGAGAGGCTGTCCATGGAGTTGGAGTGGGTCCACTGGGACAGACGGGACTGGGGCTGGGGAGGCTCCTTCATGGACAGGCCCCCCACCTCCATGCAGTTTACATTCATGTTTGGATTGAGTCCAGCTAAGAGAGAGAAAACATCTAACATTGAATACACAGCTCAACACAAACCAGATAGATAAAAGACATTGCAGGGACTTATACTGACGTATTTAAGGCTTACTAGTTATACAAACAGCTTGTTTGCGAGAGATGTAGAGAGAGCGTAGGGGCTGAAGGAGTGCGTGTGTGAGTGACAGTGTGAGTGCTGGACTCACAGAGGGGGTAGGGGCTGTAGGAGTTGGGAGAAGACTGCGGCTCTTTGGTGTGCAGGTCGGAGAGGCCCGGTGCCTGGGGGTGGCCTGGGAACGAGTCCAGGGCTGATTTGCCTTGGCCGGGGTGCAGGCCGGAGTGAGAGCCGGGGGGCTGCTGCTTCATCAGCAGGGCCTGGTACAGCTGACGCTGGTGCTGTTGGATCTGCTGCTGCATGTTATTGATTGTACGTGCAACCTGGAGGGGGGGATTGAGAAAGAAACAGAACAGGAGAAAGAGGGGGACAAAGGAGAGAGAAAGAGTGAGGGCATAAGGTTACAATGACCAAGACCAACAGACCGTGGCATGACTTCTACAATCAGCACCTCATCAACAGTCACTTATCTGCTGGGAAAAGACTGCCTTTAGTGCAGGCGGTTCCCAAACTAGGGGTCTATGAAAATGGTTAACACTGAATTGATGCTATAGTTAGCAATCAAGAGGAAACTGACTGAAAGACTCAAACTCTCCACTTTATTCTCTCCAAATGGACGTTAGCTTTGAGGGCCGAGGTGCATTGACTTAGCTGAAAATAAAACATGTCTCCTTGCCTATGTAACAGACATATTTGGGAAACTGAAAGCAATCATGCAGGGCAAATAGGGGGAAAAAAAGGATACAGATGAGTGACCAAATCAGCGAAATCCGTTTGTGATCCTGGATCATTTGACGGGTCGGTAAGTGAAATGGAACAGCTGACCGAGCTGCGATGTCAAATCAAAGTTTGTTTGTCACGTGCGCTGAATACAATGCTTACTTACAGGCTCTAGCCAATAGCACAAAAAAGGTATTAGGTGAAGAATAGGTAGGTAAAGAAATAAAACAACAGTAAAAAGACAAGCTATATACAGTAGCGAGGCTACATACAGACACCGGTTAGTCAGGCTGATTGAGGGAGTATGTACCTGTAGATCTGGTTAAAGTGACTATGCATATATGATGAACAGAGAGTAGCAGCAGCGTAAAAATATGGGTTGGGGGGCACACATCCAGGTAGCCATTTGATTACCTATTCAGGAGACTTATGGCTTGGGGGTAAAAACTGTTGAAAACCTTTTTGTCATAGACTTTGCACTCCAGTACCGCTTGCCATGCGGTAAGTAGAGAGAACAGTCTATGACTGGGGTGGCTGGGGTCTTTGACAACTTTTAGGACCTTCCTCTGAGACCGCCCGGTGTAGAGGTCCTGGATGGCAGGCAGCTTAGCCCCGGCGATGTACTGGGCCGTACTCGCTACCCTCTGTAGTGCTGCTGCTCCAGTTTCAACTACCTGTCCCAGACCTGCTGTTTTCAACTCTCTAGAGACAGCAGGAGTGGTAGAGATACTCTTAATGATCAGCTATGAAAAGCCAACTGACATTTACTCCTGAGGTGCTGACTTGCTGCACCCTCGACAACTACTGTGATTATTATTATTTGACCATGCTGGTCATTTATGAACATTTGAACGTCTCTACCCGGCACAGCCAGAAGAGGACTGGCCACCCCTCATAGCCTGGTTCCTCTCTAGGTTTCTTCCTCTCTAGGTTTCTTCCTAGGTTTTGGCTTTTCTAGGGAGTTTTTCCTAGCCACCGTACTTCTACACCTGCATTGCTTACTGTTTGGGGTTTTAGGCTGAGTTTCTGTACAGCACTTTGAGATGTCAGCTGATGTACGAAGGGCTTTATAAATACATTTGATTTGATTTGTAGTGCCTTGCGGTCAGAGGCTGAGCAATTGCCATACCAGGCAGTGATGCTGTCGATGTTGCAGCTGTAGAACCTTTTTAGGATCTCAGGACCCATGCCAAATCTTTTTAGTTTCCTGAAGGGGAATAGGCTTTGTCGTGCCCTCTTCACAACTGTCTTGGTGTGTTTGGACCATGATAGATGGTTGGAACCTGAAGCGCTCAACCTGCTCCACTACAGCCCCGTCGATGAGAATGAGGGCGTGCTTGGTCCTCCTTTTCCTGTAGTCCACAATCATCTCCTTTGTCTTGATCACGTCGAGGGATGTTATTCTGGCACCACCCGGCCAGGTCTCGGACTTCCCCCCTATAGGCTGTCTCGTCATTGTCGGTGATCAGGCCTACCATTGTTGTGTCGTCTGCAAACTTAATGATGGTGTAGGAGTCGTGCCTGGCCATGCAGTCGATGTGACCGTATGTTGCAGACAACGCATACACGGGTCACTATTGAGGAGTTTCGGTTCCTGACTCAAAAGGAATACCGCGTCGTCTCCCTCCAAGAATTACAACTCATAATACGCCGATTCAGTGCGTTCGTCTGCATTAAAAACAAATATCGATCCAGGTTGGATGTGACAGGACAGATGAGGTGCGCACTGCTGACCACACCCCTCGACTTTGAGAAGCGCAGACGCGACATGCATCAAGCACACCTCATTAGTGGTGGTGACATAATTTATCTTATGTCAGACTCACTTGTAATTGACTCATAGCCCCACATTAAAAGTATGTGATGGTGAGTTGAGAATACAAAACAGAAATACTGTCAGAATGTTTTGCAATTGACTGCCATGGCCCCAATTTAGTGTCTTCAGATTATTTTACAGAAGTTCTCAATTTGCAAGAAAAAAAGAAGAAGAAAAGGATCCAACCACACAAGCAACCAACTTCTGTAACCACTTCTCCATACATTCTAGAGAAATAGCAAGTTTGAGCAACTGGAGGTGCTTTTGACAAACACATTTCCCCTGACTCACACGCAACTTTAAGTCAGCATATCCGGTCGAGTTCAACACTAATCGTAAACAATACAATATATAGCACATATCTACAGTATTATAGATTCTTTAAATCGTCATTTCTAACTTTGTCAATGATCAAAAACTGTGCACGCTGATTATTTTTGCAGATGTTGTAGCTTAGACCCGATTTTGATATTATCTTTGGTGTTTGAGTTGTGCCTGCCATTGGTTGAGACTACCAGGCTCTTCAACACAGGGTGGATGTTCTGAAATGGGAATACATTTTAAAATGTCAACTTTCAAAATGGTAGCAGGTCCACACATCAGAATGTTGACTTGAATGGGATATATCAGTTGTTTTACATTATACTTTAAGTCTTCCATAGGAAACAGATAAATGGCTGTTCTATTATTTGTTTTATGTTGACATTCAATGGTGGGTGGACCAGCAGCCATCTTTGTCAGAGCAATTGGAAGTAAACATTTCAACTCAAATGTCAATGATATACCAGCTAAATTGCACCGGTTTGAAGGGTTATATGTCCATTCTGTTTCTAGGATTGAAAAGACACACCTCGATTTCAAGAGCATGCCGTCTCAATCGATTGCGAGCACAAAAAAAAAAAAAAACTCAGATGACGTCATATCGTGTCTAAGCTACAACATATGCCCGAAATGCAAAAACAAAAACACTAATTTTTTTAAAAATATATAATCAATCGAGGTTATGAGGTTTTAGATAAACATTAGAGGATGTAATTTTTTTATACTTGACATTTTCTCTTGAAATAATGAAATAGTTTGTAAGCTTTTAAATGATATCACGCTCAACAGTTTATCTTTTCCAGTGATGAAGACATGGATGGAAGTAGGTAGGGTATGCAAAATGGGTCAACTTTGAGCACATCCATCTTCTCACTTTCTGACAACTTGTACCATGGGCAAATATGTATGGAAAGTTTAGTTCAAAATCAAAAAGTGATTGTAATCAAATGGAATGACCCAGAGGGTCACACAGTGATGAGAATGTATAGGGGTTGAAACAGGGGCCTCTTACTTGCTGCTCTTGTTGTCTGATGGGGCCCGAGACGTTGCGCTGAGCTTGCATCATCTGCTGCTGGATTTGTAAACGCTGGTACGCCTAGAAACAGAGAGAAAGAGAGAAAGAAAGACGGAAAGAGTCAATGCAAGAGAGCGAAAGGCAGAGAGAGACGAAGAGAAAGAGAGAAAGGGTCATCACCTTATCCAAAAGACTCTGGGGTACCCCTGAGGGTGTCCAAAAACAATACAATAAGAATAGCCCATCCTGCCTGGTTCGGTGAGTACGAACCCTGTTTCTAATGCAGACAGGCCCATCCTGTCTGGTTCGGTGAGTACGAACCCTGTTTCTAATGCAGACAGGCCAATCCTGTCTGGTTCGGTGAAAACGAACCCTGTTTCTAATGCAGACAGGCCAATCCTGTCTGGTTCGGTGAGTACGAACCCTGTTTCTAATGCAGACAGGCCAATCCTGTCTGGTTCGGTGAGTACGAACCCTGTTTCTAATGCAGACAGGCCCATCCTGCCTGGTTCGGTGAGTACGAACCCTGTTTCTAATGCAGACAGGCCAATCCTGTCTGGTTCGGTGAGTACGAACCCTGTTTCTAATGCAGACAGGCCCATCCTGCCTGGTTCTGGGAGTACGAACCCAGTTTCTAATGCAAACAGGCTCATCCTGCCTGGTTCTGGGAGTATGAACCCTGTTTCTAATGCAGACAGGTTCATCCGGTCTGGTTCAGTTAGAACGAACCCTGTTTCTAATGCAGACAGGCCCATCCGGTCTGGTTCAGTTAGAACGAACCATGTTTCTACGGCAGACAGGGGCCTTTGGCTTGTACTCACCATTTGCAGTTGCTGAAGTTGGTACAACAGGGTCATTTGTTGAGGGTTTATTGGTGAGGTTAAAAGTGCAGGGTTCAGACCAATGTTTTTTGCGGCAAACTGCAAGAGCTGTGCTTGAACCTGGAGGGAGGACAAGGAGACAGATGAGAGTTGTTCAGAACATCTCAAAATATCTTAAAACAATAGAGTAAAGCAGTCATGGAGAGAGCCTGGGGCTGGGGAACAGAAAACGTGGTGTGTGTGAACGGAGAGAAACTTGGCTGAGGCATAGTGTGTGTGTGTGTGTGTGTGTGTGTGTGTGTGTGTACCTGAGGGGTGAGAAACTGAGGCACTTGAGCCCGTAGATTAGGCTGGGAGGAGCCGAGAGGCGGCACTGACGGCTGAGGAGGCGGCTGCTGCATGGCCCGGGATAGTGCTGCTCCACTACTGCCCAACATTCCACTCTGCATCTAGACACACACACAAACACGAGAGAGGAAATTACTAAATGTCAATAAGAGTTGACATGGCAATCACTCAATCCACTCATTCTCTCCAGACAGTCGATGAATAGGATGTCCCTCACAATACACAACTCTGGCTCACACAGTCTCAGAGAAACCACAAATAAAGACAAGCTATTTCTCCACCACTTCCCAAATCATCCAGGGTCCATTTGAAAGAAAATAGTTGAAAACCTAAGGTCTACCGCATTGAACCACTGACCAATACTGGAGAAACTGGCACATTTGGAATGCATTCAGTTGGATTAAATGGTGATTGCGTTTAAATGATATTGCTGGGGGCATTTTTTTGCACTATGCCAATAAAGGAAAATGGGACTTATGTAGTAAAGAGAATTATGTTCAGTGTCAGACAAGAAGTTGCTCAATTCAATACTGTTATGACAGAGTTACAGTGCTTTGTTGGGCTTTCAAGGACTCTTATGTTCTATAAAGGACTCGTATTTCTACGGCAGCTCCTTTCTGTAAAGTTGATGATCCAAAAACTATGCCATTTCAATGGGCTCCGCAGGCAAGGTTACGGACGTAACGACCCTTGAGAGAATGGTGGAGAGCTGAATGGAATTCTCAACTACGTTCAAAGTGTTTTCCATTTAGTGTCGCATATCGAGGCCCCTCTATTCTCCAGCTCCTGGCAATGGGTTCATGAAGTGTGTGTGTGTGAGAGATTGTAATGTAAGCACGTGTGTGTGGTTGTGTATGTGCTACTGTATACTTATCTACACTCAATGTGTTTGTGGTTATGTATACATCTATTTGTGTGTGTGTGTGTGTGTGTGTGTGTGTGTGTGTGTGTGTGTGTCACAGACAGGACCTGAACCAACGTTTTAACCGTTAGCCATAATAGGGCAGAGGTTGACTCTAATCGCAGGAAGGGCTACCTCATTAAGAGACTGAGGTACAGCGCATGCATCCCCCCCCCCCCTTACCTGTCTGTTGTTCAAGTTCTGCATGTTGAGCCCCGGGGAGCCCAGGGCCAGCCCAGGCTGAAGGTTGTTAATCAGGGGGAGCTTCAGGCTAACGGGAGAAGGCAGAAACGGTGAGGAGGGGGCGTCGTCTGACAGACCACCGTCCTGGAGCCAGGGAGGAGGGGAGACAAGATCAGTCAGTAAATCATTTCAGTTAAATCAATCACTTTTGTTTGTGTATGGCACCGCTTTACAAAGGACACTGTCAACTTCTCGTAATCCCAATCGCAGTAATAAGAAAAGGTGGGACTGAAACAAGACCCCTGTATTTTCACCATTCATAGGCACGTGCGTTTGTGGTTTAATCCTTCGTCAATGGACATGTCTTTCACTAGCTGTCTTTCTATTGGACATGACGGCTGTTGATTCCTGGATACAATGCTAGTGGCATTCATATAGTACCTTGTCTAGGAATGGGCTGCGGTCCGAGGAGGGGTCTTTGGAGAGGGCCTGGGGACGGCAACCCAACGGCTTGTTCATCCCGTTGTTGTAGTCAGACATGCCCATGCCCCGCTTGTCCAGTTCAGTCTTCTTCTCCAACAAAGCGCCTTGGGAGAGAGGTCAGATAAATATGGAATGCGCATACACAGCAACAAGCAGAAACACGTAGATGTGCACCCACACACACACACAGGGAAAACCTACTCATGGCCTGGTCCAGGTTCATGTCGTTGCTCTTCAGAGCCTCCTCGGCAGGATCCCTCTGTAACACAATGGCAACACGAGACACCAAGTCAGTGACAACTTCAACTACACAATACACTGACTACATGCATTTAAATGTGGGGATTCTGAAACAATTTGAAATCATTTCAAATACTTCATATCTGTGCTTGACTGAAATTGCCTGGTTTAAAGGACAAAATAATTATCCCAAAACCTTACACACCACCCCCCCCGGCACTCCAGGAGGCTGGAGCAAAAGTAGTTGAAATATATCAAATAGTATTTGAACCCAGGTCTAATTCTGACATTTCAAAACTAATCACATTCATACCGGGAAGCCCATGTCCGTGAGCTGCTTGATGAGACGGTTCATGATCCAGGCTTCGTCTGGCTGGTTGCCCATCTTGCCCTTGGGCGGGCCCTTCTTGGGCGGCTGGCCCCACGAGTTACAGGAGGTGCTGCTCTCCTGGGAGGCGGGGCTGTTCCACATGTCTCCGGCGTCAGCATCCCATTGGCCAGAAGACATGCCCATCTCCTCCTCCCTCCCGCCTCCCCAGCCGTCTTGCATAGATTTGGGGGCTGGAAGAGGAGCAGTGCAGGGTAAATGTCCTGGATATGAATACCAAGTAAAAGTGATTTAGTAAGTGCCTTGTTGTAATATAGCTGGTTCATTGAAATCTGACTGTAGTGCCCAAACAGTAGTATCAAGCTAACCTTAGTATCTGTGTTTCTGCTGTACCAGTATACTGCAGTCGAGTCTAACCTTAGCACATAGACAAGCAAGCATTTCACTGTACCATGTGACTAATACACTTTGATTTGACTTTTGAATGCTTGCAAAGATCAAGGACAACCCCTTTGCATGCAATTGGAATGCAACCACTTGGTGCCAGTATTGTCACACAAGTCCCTCCTTTTCTTGTCTGCCTTCTAGTATAAAATTTCATGCAATAGCAGAAATAGCAGTGACACCGTGTTCTTCAAGACATCTAGAAAAGCAAATCTTTAACAGAAGCTTTCAGGTGCTTACAAACACAATAGAGTATTTTTTATTTACTGATGAGTGAGTGTTGACCATGTTTGTACACCATGGCGTGTGGGCCTAACCTGGCTTGCAGGGTGCAGGTCCAGAGGGTCCGTTGTTGCCCCTCCTGTAGGGTCCATTGGGCTCGTGCCCCCCATCGCCCCAGCCTCCAGGAACACCGGGGGGTTTGCCCCAGGCAGAGGTGCCGTTGTCCACTGCAGGAGAGGGGCCAGCGGGTTCCCCCCATGCCATTTCTGGCTTGGGCTGCTGGACACTGGGCAGCTCCCCCCAGCCTGGGAGAAGAGAGGGAAGGACATATTTAGAAATGTATGCTTTAAAGTGATGTTTGCGTCACTTTATTGCAAGTATATTCACTTACAAGACCAGCAAACAGTGATCAACAGACATATTGTTAGCAGTTGCAGTCTGGCAGTCTAGTTTTACTGCCAGCCAACTGGTTCCATTACTGATGAAAATGGAACCATAAAACTACTGAGGAACAGTGTGTGCTAGCTTCCATTCATTCACTTGCACTACACCCCGTTCTACTCTCAATCCTCAGGCTTTTCCTCCTTGTAAAACAGTGAGCCAAGTTGTTACATGTTAAATCAGGGGCAGTATGGCTGTGTACCAAATGGCACCCTATTCCCTATATAGTGCATTACTTTTGACCAAGGCCCTTTGGGCTCTGGCCAAAAGTAGTGCACTATATGGAATAGGGTGCCATTTTGGACGTAAGCATAGGTTGATGCGGTGCCATGATGCTGCTATATATAGTCAGAGTGCTTTCAGCCTACGACAGAAGAGTCCGGCCAAGAGAGAGGGCGAGAGGAGGCAGAGGAGGAGGAGGACGGCCGTGACTGTTTAACTCCTGGCCCAGCTCCCAGACCCTCTTGTCTGAGCTGGCTGAGTCCACGGAGGAGCACTGTGAGCAGGCAGACCAGAGCAGTGTGTGCCAAGCCTGGCTGATCAGTCTCTGGTTACTCGGGTTGTACACAGAGATAAACAGCAGGGGGCACTGGTCTCACTCTCATCCATAACCTTTCAGCGAGAACAGTGCCAGTCAGCTTTCACTGAAGCGTTTGTCTTTCACTGAAGCGTTTGTCCATGGCCTTGAAAAGCCATGGCACTGTGCATGTTCTACAATGCTGAGCGATTAGTGCTTTTTAAGGTCGGTTCGGATTCTACACATTTTCAATTCCAATAATTTAATAAATGCACTATGCATTATGTGGGTTGAATGCTGCAACATAGAATAAAACAATTAATAAAAGTCCCATGATGGTAGTGACTGCCCATTAACTGCTTATGAACCTTCATTCACATGACTTTACTCAAATATTTCACTTGTGTTAATTAAATTAGTTTTATTTGATGACAATTATTTCATTCCAAGTGATGATCTCATCTCTATAGAGCTGCTGTCTATACTGTCTGACAAACCCACTATTTTAGTAGTTCTTCAAAGTAAATAAAGGTGTACTATAATGACTTCTGAATAGCAGCTATCACTTCGATCACACATTTTCAGGTAGAGAGACCTTGCTATGCAACTCTCTCTTGATCACACATTCTTCGGTCTCTTATATAGCAGGTGTAAAAGAAACAGACAGGACAAGTAGGCACATAATGGATTATGGTCATTGTAGGTAATCACCAAACTCCCTAACACGTCGCACAGTTCGGGTGTCATCCGTTTCATATCTAAAGAAACTGTGCAATGTGCACATTGAGCTCACAGAAAACCCCAAACAAAATGGAATTTAAACAATTGAACCATGTCGCTCAATTTGTTGTTTTTAAAAAAAACGATGAAATGCACCAATATTCAATGACAAAATATATACTTGAACGTTGGATATTTCCTCAGACACAAGTCTCTCACTTGTAGTCTTTCCAGTATAGGTGAATCACAGGGCTAATACCACAATACATTACAGCGGTGCAGAATAACCTGTTTTACAGACATTTCAGAAAAGTGAATGGGGTCGGTTTCTTACCTGGGTTGGCCATAGGTGGTCTGCCCTGGGGTCCACTGCCCTGGTGCGGGGCGGCGGTGTTGGGGGATCCATTGTTGTTGCCGTGGTGCTGGCTGTGTGGCGGGGGCGGTCCGTGGTGCGGGTGGTGGTGGTTCATGTGGTGGTGATTGTTGTTGCTAGGGGGGACGGAGGAGTGGTTGTGGCTGTTGTTGACGGCCATGCTTCCGTTGTTCTTAATGGTCGGCGGCTGAGTGGGGGTGTTGCCTTGGTTACCGTTACCTCCAGTGGGGTTGTTGCGGTCCCACATATTCACGGTCTTGTTGTAGGCGCTGGGGTCTCCCCAGGTGGACGTGCCGTCATCGATCTCCATCTTGCGGCGGATGGAGGGAGGAGAGGGTTCCTCCCAGCCAGTGGGCTCCATCGCTGGGTCGGGTTTGGCTCCGGAGCTCCCCGGGCCCCAGCCGGGGTTGGAACTCTGCCTTACAGATGCAGGGCCGCCCCAGGACCCCATGCTGCCGCCTCCTGTTCCAACACCTCCACTATTTCCGTTGGGGCTTTCCTGGGGCTTGGAGCCCCATCCTGGTGCTGGGCCGTTGGTGCTTTCCTGGGGCTTGGAGCCCCATCCTTGTGCTGGGCAGTTGGGGCTTTCCTGGGGCTTGGAGCCCCATCCTTGTGGCGGGCCGTTGGGGCTTTCCTGGGGCTTGGAGCCCCATCCTGGTGCCGGGCCGTTGGGGCTTTCCTGGGGCTTGGAGCCCCATCCTGGTGCTGGGCCGTTGGGATGCTGGGTCTCCACCCAACCACCACCTCCAACAGCAGGGGCAGGCTTCGACGCCCAGCTGCCCCCATTTCCTCCTCCACCTCCTCTGGGGCTGTCCTTCCACCCTCCTCCTCGTCCATTTCCTCCTTCTCCTTCCCACATGTGGCTGGAGGATCCATTCTTCTTCACCTCGGCCGGTTCTCTCCACTCTCCTCCATTGGAGCCGTTGGAGCCATTGGAGCCACGGCTGCCACTTCCGTGGCCAGAGCCCCAGCCGTGGGAGGACTTGGGACCCTCCCCCCAGCTCTGGGACTGGTTCTGCTGGGTCTTGGTTGGCCCTTCGTCCCAGGTAGGGGAGGACTTCCCCTCAGGGACGCCCCAGGATTGAACTCCACTCTTGGGGCCATTGTTTGTGGTGTTGTGGCCTTGGGCCATGGGCTCCCCCCAACCACTGACGGAACCGTTGGGGGCCTTGTTGACAGGCTGCTCCCCCCAGCCTGAGGGTGGAGGGCCTCCCCAGCCTGAGGGGCCCTCGCTCTTGCCTCCGGAGCCCCCTGAGCCTGGCCTCTGAGATGGTCCCAGGTTGGGGTTGGCTCCCCCGTTCCGGGGGTCCGGTGGGGATCCGGAAGAGAGGCTGCTGGAGCCCTTCCAAGTGTCCCCTCCAGCACCACCCCTCATCTCGCTGGTCTTCCTCTCGTTGGCGGCACGCTGCTCCTCCATCTCCCAGGAGGTGTGCTGGCGGACGGGCGTCTGGCCCCAGCCTGTGTTGCAGAGCACCCGGGGGTCCAGGTCCTGCCGAGGCAGGGGAGGGGGGCCTCCGTCCTCACTGCCGGTCCTGTCCCTGCGGTGGGAGCGCCCCTCGCTGCCGCCGCTTCCGCTACCCTCACTAGTCGGGGCCGGGGTTGGCTGGCCCCAGGAGCTTACCTGCTGGTCCTGGGCCGGGCCATCTGAGGAATCCCAGCCTCCTTTGGCCTCGCCTCCACCGCTGGAGGGCTTCCCCCAGTCTCCTCCCCAGCCTCCTTCACCGCCACTCCCGCCTCCTCCGCTGCCAGAGTGGCCCCAGCCGGACATGCCTCCGGAGGGTGCCGAGTCCCAGCCTGAGTTTTTGGAGTCAGCGGAAGTCTTGGTGTCTCCGTTGCCCCAGACGGAGCTCCCTGCGTCTCCGTTGAGCTGGGAGGACTCTGTAGGAGACTGGCCTCCCCAGCCGGGCAGGCCGTGGATGGGGCTGAGTGGCTGCTTAGTGTGGTGGCTGTTTTGTCCGTCAGTGTTAAGGTTGGGATGTTCCATGCTGCTGAAAGATACATTCTTATTGGAGGACGGGGCGTCAGGGCTCATCATGCCTCCCCAGGTGCTGCTGCTGCTGTTCTCGTCCCCTACCAGGCTACCGTTGCCCAGGCTGCCGTTGGGAGGTAGTGAGGCGGGGTTGGGGCCACCTCCAGCCCCCTCTTGCCCCAGCACGGGCCAGGCCGAGGGGTTGGCGTTGGGGTTCAGGTTCAGGCTAAAACTGGGCTGGGAGTTCCAGCCGGATGCTCCTCCACCCCGACCCATGTTGGGTCCTAGACCGTCGGGTTTTGCTCCCTCAGTGGGGCCCATGGTGATGGGGCCTGATCCGGTGCCCCAGCCCCTGCTGCCGATGGCTCCAATTCCCTGGCCACCGCCAGGCTGCATCATGTTAGTGACGTTAGCTTTGAGAGAGGGGTAGTGGGCCTGCTGGCTAGTAGCCCCCGCGGCTATGCTCATGTTGCTGCTGGTCTCTGGGTTCGTACAGTCAGCAGCTGTGGCACATTCTGAAGGATTCGCTGGTAGGCTGTCGCTGCTGCGACTGATGGAGGGCCAGGCCTCGGTGTCGCTCCCGTCGATGATCACTTGATCCCAGCTACTACTGGTGGTGCTGCTGCTGCGGTCAGTGGCTGGTGGTAAGGCTCCCCAGTGGGGATTCTCATACTGGGCACCAGGACCACTCTGAAAGGGCAGGTCTGGAGGAGAAAAAGAGAAAGATATAAATATTATATGTGGGAGTGAGAGAATACCATGTAATAAACTCCCTCAGCTCCTAGAAGAAGTCATTGTACTGTCTCCCCTTGGTTGGTTAAACTGTTACCATCCGACATGGCAGCAGTCAGAGGAGAGCGACGGTCACGCTCTCCTGGTCTGTTCTCCAGTCAGATGTCTGCCTTAATCAGAATGTACAGCAGACCGTGCCCCATATCCTATTAGCTATGGCAAATCCATATATTCCTGCTTTGGGACAGTCAGATGTGGAGTGGCTGGGTGAGCGATAGGAGTCCTCCCTCTCCTACTCACTCCCCCTAACCCTCCTTCCGTCCTACTCTCCCTCTATGTGAGTGGGTGAAATGGAACCCTCTCCCTTTCCTCCCACCTGCTCTCACAGTCTCCTCCTGAACTGAGAGGCCCATCAGTCTCCCCTAGCTGTGGCTGTGAAAGGAAGCCCAAGTGGAAAGCTGCTCACTTATTGGAATGAAACCAAGATAGCTCCCTCCTCCATCACTCCCTACGCTCCAGCAGGTCCCCAAAAAGCACTAGACCCAGCGACACTGACACTGTGGAGACTGCAGAGTAGAGGTCGACCGATTAATTAGGGTCGATTTCAAGTTTTCATAACAATCGTAAATCTGTATTTTTGGGCACCGATTTGGCCATTTTTCTTTTTTTACACCTTTATGTAATCTTTATTTAACTAGGCAAGTCAGTTAAGAACACATTCTTAGTTTCAATGACGGCCTAGGAATGGTGGGTAAACGACACATTTTCACTTTGTCAGCTCGGGGGATCCAATCTTGCAATCTTACAGTTAACTAGTCCAACGCTATACGACCTGCCTCTCTCTTGTTGCACCCCACAAGGAGACTGCCTGTTACGCAAATGCAGTAAGCCAAGTGAAGTTGCTAGCTAGCATTAAACTTCATAATAATATGAAAACAATCATAATCACTAGTTAACTACACATGGTTGATGATATTACTAGATATTATCTAGCGTGTCCTGCGTTGCATAATCTGACTGAGCATACACGCATACAAGTATCTGACTGAGCGGTGGTTGGCGGCAGAAGCAGGCGCGTAAACATTCTTTCAAACAGCACTTTCGTGCGTTTTGCCAGCAGCTCTTCGTTGTGCGTCAAGCAGGAGAGGGACGGAAGCTATATTGTTACACTTGCGATACTAAAGTGCCTATAAGAACATACAATAGTCAAAGGGAAATAGTCCTATAATTCCTATAATAAGTACAACATAAAACTTCTTACCTGGGAATATTGAAGACTCGTGTTAAAAGGAACCACCAGCTTTCATATGTTCTCATGTTCTGAGCAAGGAACTTCAACATTAGCTTTCTTACATGGCACATATTGCACTTTTACTTTCTTCCTCAACACTTTGTTTTTGCATTATGTAAACCAAATTGAACAGGTTTCATTACTTATTTGAAGCTAAATTGATTTTATTGATGTATTATATTAAGTTAAAATAAGTGTTCATTCAGTATTGTTGTAAATCAGAGTTGTTCAAATCCCCGAGCTGTCGTTCTGCCCCTGAACAGGCAGTTAACCCACTGTTCCTAGGCCGTCATTGACTTGCCTAGTTAAACGGCCGATTAGTCGGTATCGGCTTTTTGGTCATCCAATAAATCGGTCGACCTCTACTGCAGAGTACAGACATTACTCTGCTTTCTTCAATTGTATCTTTCAAATGCTTATTTTAATATATTTCCTCATACTAAAAGCAGGAGAAAAACAAGATAAGTCTAGCCCACACTGTGGAACATCGCCTCAGCCTACAGACAAACACTCATTAACGCCGATGAGAAAAACAAGTCCCGGTAACAACTATTAATAGGCAGGTAATCAATGGCCTTATTAATGCTGCTGGAGAGAAGAGAGGAGGTATTGATCCACCAACCACCATGCAAAGCCAACCACTAAACTGGTCTTATCTACAGAGAGGACCTAAGAACACGGTTGTTCCCACTCGTCTTCATGACTTTAGCGCGGGGTCGGGGCCAATTGCATTTCAATCCGAGTGAATTCAGATTGAATAGAAATGAGATTGACCTCAACCTTGCTTACGTTATGAAACTGCACATTGTTGAAGGCTGTATTCTTATAATCTATTTATTTTTGTAATTCACAAATCCAATAAGCTCATCAATTGCTTTATCAAAAATAAATGGTATCCCATTGCTAGCTATATTATCTATGAAACAAAAGCATTTACAATGTCAAAGTCGTCTTAGACATATAGAAAACATACAGCCTCCGGCTTTCCTTAGTGTGAAACAGTGGGGTGGGTCATATTTGGTCATCACCCCATTTCAAATGGAGATTCTTACCTTCTCAATTAGCTCGCTATTGGAGTCCACGGGATTCTATCAGACCGTTCCGTGATTTGCATGATTGCCTGGAGTTTATCCATCACAGATAAAGCTTGGGTCAAAACAATCCTGTCAAATAGTGGGTGGGGTACTAGCTTCCGTTTGAGAGACACACTGACTGACAGATGTGTGGTTAGGTTTAAGATACAGCGCAACGCGCCTCCGAGTCCCTCCAAATGCAATTTTCCCCTCAACATACTTATCTCCTCTTCTCAGACTGCCTTATCACACAGGGTCGTCAGTGTGTGTAGAAAGGCCACACACACACACACACAGAGAGAGTCTGCGATCAGCTCTACACTTCCTAGAAAGTGTAACCAGAGGTACCACAAAATTCCCATCTCAAATCCTAACTTCAACTTGAAAAAGATTTCCCATTAAAAGTTTCTCCTATAACATTTGAGAAAAAAAAACAAGTTCGCCGGCTGTTAGGTTCCGCCCCTCGCACCGCCGGCTGTTAGGTTCCGCCCCTCGCACCGCCGGCTGTTAGGTTCCGCCCCTCGCACCGCCGGCTGTTAGGTTCCGCCCCTCGCACCGCCGGCTGTTAGGTTCCGCCCCTCGCACCGCCGGCTGTTAGGTTCCGCCCCTCGCACCGCCGGCTGTTAGGTTCCGCCCCTCGCACCGCCGGCTGTTAGGTTCCGCCCCTCGCTGTTAGGTTCCGCCCCTCGCACCGCCGGCTGTTAGGTTCCGCCCCTCGCACCGCCGGCTGTTAGGTTCCGCCCCTCGCACCGCCGGCTGTTAGGTTCCGCCCCTCGCACCGCCGGCTGTTAGGTTCCGCCCCTCGCACCGCCGGCTGTTAGGTTCCGCCCCTCGCACCGCCGGCTGTTAGGTTCCGCCCCTCGCACCGCCGGCTGTTAGGTTCCGCCCCTCGCACCGCCGGCTGTTAGGTTCCGCCCCTCGCACCGCCGGCTGTTAGGTTCCGCCCCTCGCACCGCCGGCTGTTAGGTTCCGCCCCTCGCACCGCCGGCTGTTAGGTTCCGCCCCTCGCACCGCCGGCTGTTAGGTTCCGCCCCTCGCACCGCCGGCTGTTAGGTTCCGCCCCTCGCACCGCCGGCTGTTAGGTTCCGCCCCTCGCACCGCCGGCTGTTAGGTTCCGCCCCTCGCACCGCCGGCTGTTAGGTTCCGCCCCTCGCACCGCCGGCTGTTAGGTTCCCCCCTCCCTCCTTCAAAACTAAAAATAGAAAATAACATCTGGGGCATCTAGGGTCAAGCTGAGCTGCACGTCCAAGACACATCCCACAAAGCACAGTGACAGACCAGCCATATAACAAAAGAGTGCATTAGGCTGAGTGATCCTTATGTAAGCACACCATGGATCCTTATGTAAGCAACCTACATGCTCTGTTCAAAAGTAGTGCACTATAAAAAGGGAATAGGGTGCCATTTGGGACAACTTTTCTATGGCTTTGTTCACTTAGGAATACATATATCCATACCACATCGATCATAACTCTCCATTGATTTAAATAGTCCCGGTATGTAACATCTTAAACCCACAATTGAACCACAACCTCTTCCTCATGGCCTTCGAGAACAAACACATCAAAGTCAGTACACAACATGTAATGTCAGTGGCCAGCGCCCACAACAACCAATGAGGTTTTGCATGACGTGCATATTTTAGGAGTCGTTCCAACAGAGAGCCCTGTGTGGGTGAGAGAGATTCAGTGTCTCTGGCAGGATTTTGCTTTGGTAGGTTTGGCACCGTTTCAATGCCATTGTTTTGGTGCCGTACACCTGCCTGCCTTTTCAGTCAAATCGCAGAGATAGCTAACCGCTAACCTAACATACAAAAGCTCATTGTTTCGCTGACACCCACAATGTCAATCCATGTACCTGCAAGGCTGCTAGGTGTGTGTGTGTGTGTGTGTGTGTGTGTGTGTGGTGTGTGTATACATGCATACATATACACTGCTCAAAAAAATAAAGGGAACACTAAAATAACATCCTAGATCTGAATGAATTAAATATTCCTATTAAATACGTTCTTTACATAGTTGAATGTGCTGACAAAAAAAAAAAAAAATCACAAAAATTATCAATGGAAATCAAATTTATCAACCCATAAAGTGGAAAACCACACTACAGGCTGATCCAACTTTGATGTAATGTCCTTAAAACAAGTCAAAATGAGGCTCAGTAGTGTGTGTGGCCTCCACGTGACTGTATGACCTCCCTACAACGCCTGGACATGCTCTTGATGAGGTGGCGAATGGTCTCTTGAGTGATCTCCTCCCAGACCTGGACTAAAGCATCTGCCAACTCCTGGACAATCTGTGGTGCAACGTGGCGTTTGTAGATGGAGCGAGACATGATGTCCCAGATGTGCTCAATTGGATTCAGGTCTGGGGAATGGGCGGGCCAGTCCATAGCATCAATGCCTTCCTCCTGCAGGAACTGCTGACACACTCTAGCCACATGAGGTCTAGCATTGTCTTGCATTAGGAGGAACCCAGGGCCAACAGCACCAGCATATGGTCTCACAAGGGGTCTGAGGATTTCACCTCAGTACCTAATGGCAGTCAGGCTACCTCTGGCGAGCACATGGAGGGCTGTGCGGCCCCCCAAAGAAATGCCACCCCAAACCATGACTGACCCACCGCCAAACCGGTCATGCTGGAGGATGTTGCAGGCAGCAGAATGTTCTCCACAGCATCTCCAGATTCTGTCACGTGTGCTCAGTGTGAACCTGCTTTCATCTGTGAAGAGCACAGGGCGCCAGTGGCGAATTTGCCAATCTTTGTGTTCTCTGGCAAATGCCAAACGTCCTGCACAGTGTTGGGCTGTAAGCACAACCCCCACCTGTGGACGTCAGGCCCTCCATACCACCCTCATGGAGTCCGTTTCTGACCGTTTGAGCAGACACATGTACATTTGTGGCCTGTTGGAGGTCATTTTGCAGGGCTCTGGCAGTGCTCCTCCTGCTCCTCCTTGCACAAAGGCGGAGGTAGCGGTCCTGCTGCTGGGTTGTTGCCCTCCTACTGCCTCCTCCACGTCTCCTGATGTACTGGCCTGTCTCCTGGTAGCGCCTCCATGCTCTGGACACTACGCTGACTGCCACAGCTCGCATTGATGTGCCATCCTGGATGAGCTGCACTACCTGAGCCACTTGTGTGGGTTGTAGACTCAGTTTCATGCTACCACTAGAGTGAAAGCACTGCCAGCATTCAAAAGTGACCAAAACATCAGCCAGGAAGCATAGGAACTGAGAAGTGGTCTGTGGTCACCACCTGCAGAACTACTCCTTTATTGGGGGTGTCTTGCTATTTGCCTATAATTTCCACCTGTTGTCTATTCCATTTGCACAACAGCATGTGAAATGTATTGTCAATCAGTGTTGCTTCCTAAGTGGACAGTTTGATTTCACGGAAGTGTGATTGACTTGGAGTTACATTGTGTTGTTTAAGTGTTCCCTTTATTTTTTTGAGCAGTATATATATATATATATATATATATATGTGTGTGGGGAGAGTAGAACGACAACACCAGCGGTTCTAACGCACACAAGTGTCGCTCCCCCTCTCCGTCTGTCTTCAAGCACGCTGAGCAGCAAGGAACGCCATTTTATCGGGCAGACCTGAAACTCAGCCAAGAGCTCAGAGGCTGCCGCCTGCAGCAAGAAAGTCTCGCTCTGCCCTATGCTTTCTCCCTTTCATTTATTTGCCCCCCCCCCTCACACATTTTCTCTGAAGGGGCATAATAGGTTGCATGTTAATTCAATCATATACTATACAGAAAAGCGTGCAGTTCAGCCCTATTTTTTTCTTCTGTCACAGATACTACAACTCCACGAGCGAAACAAAATAACCCCAGAGTAGAGAGAGAAAGAAAGAAGAGATAAGAGCTGATGGCAGCTGTAAAGAAGGAGTTCAGGGGTAGAGTGGAAAAATACCTGAAGAGAGTTGGTGCTGCTGCAACACCATGCTGTGAGGCGCTACAGCCATCGCCATCCTCCATTCAATATGTCTGCTACTGTTCGCTGCAAAGCATTGCAACTGCTTCCTTGACATGATGCCAAGAAATTGAGGCTGGCTGGCTGCGTAATGTGTATGTCTACTCAACCTTGCCCACTCTTTTCCTTACAACTCTGTACAACCTTATTTCTGGTAGGCATTCCAATAGATTAGTGAGAAATCTTCCTGCGTCGGGGAAAAAGGTGTGCGTGTGCGAGAGAAACGGGGGACAAAACCAAAGCTAAGGCAACAAGGGAATAAAAGGGGACAATTCTATTCCGTCTCTGTTCAGCCGTCAGTAATGTCTCGCTGCTTCCATTCTGGTCCCAATTAGGAGGGCAGTGGGTAACGATGGTGCTCGCGGAATGAATAGCGGCGACAGAAATAAAAACAATACGGCTTCTGTTCTTTGGTTCTGATGCAGCTCCCTGGTACCAAAGATGCAGTGCTGTGACAGCACGCACACACACGCATCTACAAAATCACTTCATATAGCAGCTCAGCTTCCTATCATAGAGCACTAGTCTACTACTCAGAAGAAGACGAGGCGACAGTGATGCCAGTAGCCCTGCCGGGGAAACAACTACCAGGAGATCAGGCTGCTGCTGATAATGAGGATGCTACTAGCAGGCAGCCAAAGGTTAGACACTGCCTTTCTCTCCCTATGAAAGCCAGGGTGACGGGGAGAAGGGGGGAGGGGTTGACAGTGGCAAAGGGAGAGACACAGAGAGACATGCCGTATGAAGAAAAAGAAAGACACGGTGCACCAAAAAGGATTAAGTGCCTGTAATCAACATCTTGTGCAATAGCGTAGCCTTGGAGCTAGCTGTGAAATGCAGCCAGGAGCCACACGAATGGGACCGAACCGGATGCCATTATTCTCCCATTCATTCAACACTGCCAATTCACCACATTATCTCTAGCCAAACCTCACCGTGACGCACCACAAGCAATAAATGCACCATTTAATCCCATTTGTTCTCAAAATAGACCCTCTTTCCCCTTTCAGGAACTTCTGAGTTCCGGTCTCTGGGATCAAAAGAATCTGGTTTGTTTTCCAGAAATGGAGAGACAAAGAGAGAGAAAAGGAGTGAGAGTGGGCACAGGAGGGTTTAAAACCGGAGAGGTAGTTTCCTCTTGGTTCCCTGGCAGAGTCTGGGCTAATGAGGCCACTAGGGGCTGGAGGAGGGGGGAAAGAGAGAGCGGGGCTGGCGTTCTCTCTAGCCTGGTCTGGCTTTCGAACGGCATGTGCTTTAGCCAACTCCATTGACTAGTGGAATCAGTGTCATTCATATAGTGCTGTGAAAAGGTATTTGCCCACTTCCTGATTTCTGATTTTTTTTGCACATTTGTCACACTTAAATGTTTCAGGTCAAACAAATGTAAATATTACACAAAGATAACTGCAATTTGTGTGTACTTGGGTTAAGTGATGATTTTATTTATTAAGGTAAAAAAAGCTATCCGAACCTTCATGGTCCTATGTGACAAAGTAATTGCCTCCTAAACCTAATAACTGTTTGTGCCACCCTCGGCAACTGCAATCAAGCGTTTGCGATAACTGGCAATGAGTCTTTCACATCGCTGTGGAGGAATTTTGGCCCACTCTTCTTTGCAGAATTGTTTTCATTCAGCCACATTGGAGGGTTCTTGAGCCACAGCATCTCAGTCGAATTCAAGTCCAGACTAGGCCACTCCAAAACCTTTTTGTTATTGTTAAGCCATTCAGGAGTTGAACTTGGTGGTGTGTTTTGGATCATTGTCCTGCTGCAGAACCCAAGTGTGCTTCAGCTTGAGGTCACGAACTGATGGCCGGAATATTCTCCTTCAGGATTTTTTGGTAGAGAGCAGAATTCATGGTTCCATCAATCACAGCAAGTCGTCCAGGTCCTGAAGCAGCAAAGCAGCCAACAGACCATCACACTACCACCACCATATTTGACTGTTGGTATGATGTTTTCTGAAATGCTGTGTTACTTTTACACCAGATGTAACAGGACACACACCTTCCAAAAAGGTTCAACTTTTGTCTTGCCAATCCACAGAATATTTTCCCAAAAGCCTTGGGGATCATCAAGATTTTTTTTTGTTGCCAAAAGTGAGAAGCGATTGTTGTTTCTGGTCAGCAGTGGTTTTCACCTTGGAACTCTGCCATGGATGCCATTTTTGCCCGGTCTCTTTCTTATGGTTGGGTCATGAACACTGACCTCAACTGAGGCAAGCGAGGCCTGCGGCATGATGTCTTGCTTTTTGAGATCTTTTGGCCTACTTCACTTTGTCAGACAGGTTCTATTTAAGTGATTTCTTGATTCAACAGGTCTGGCAGTAATCAGGCCTGGGTGTGGATTGTGAAATTGAAAACTCAGCTTTCCAGAAAATGTGATTAACCACAGTAAATTCATGATTTTAACAAGGGGGGATTTCTTTGTCACATAGGACCACGAAGGTTCAGATAGCTTTTTTCCCTTAAATAAATGTATTGCTTAAAATCTGCATTGTGTCATCTTTGTGTAATATTAAAATTGGTTTGATGAACTGAAACATTGAAGTGTGACAAATGGAAGAAAACAAAGAAATCAGGAAGGGGGCAAATACTTTCACAGCACTGCACCTCAACATTCTTCACTTACGTGGCCCTGACAACGATGGTCAAAGGAATAGCCTTACGGCTAAAGCACATCAGGCAGTGATCACTGATGGGAATACCTGGCTGAACAGTTGTCAATGGGACGTGTTAAATACTGGTCTTTATCCGCAGACAAAACAATAGCGTCTGCAACTGGAATCAAAAGAACAAATATGCCACCTCATCCAGGCGTTTGAAGACAAAGCCAAGGGCCCAGGGCCAACGCATGTTAACATCTAGCCAACAGTATTCCTTCTGGCCACATGCTACGTCACCCAGGGTCTTATAGGAGACAGAGAACCATGAATGAACCAGCTGTTGTAGAGGACTGAGTGCGTTTCCCACAGCATGGCTTGCATCTCAGACCCCCCACTACAGCACCTGCTATGCTACGAGAGGCCATACAGGCTGCAGCACTCACTGGGCTGTAATGCCATCAGCTGTTGTATTGGAGAGGGGGGAGGGGGTTGTGTCTAATGAGGACCACAATGGAAATAGGCCTATGACTCGTGTTTGCGTTCACTATGATTTTTAATGCATTGTTGTTCTCTCACTCGAGTCTTGTGCATTTTTTAAATGGTCAGATAAAATTAATTCATTATTGAATTGGTTGATTGTGTTGGGACCATCCAGTCCTAGTGTGTTGCCAGCTGGGCCTGTGGGCAGACAGATGTGAGAGGACTTAACTGGGTCAAGGCAGTAACAGTGGACCTCCTCACTGACTCTTGTCCAGCCACAGCAGGCCTCTTGGGGCTGGAAGCGCCTGTGTCCTCTCTGTACTGTGAATCATGATGACTTCACTAGCAGGGAGGTCAAAGGGAAGCTGACCACAAAAGCAGAGCTCATCTACATACATAGTGTCGCACATTCAGCCTGGGGACAAATTAGATTGGCCCCACGTTTGCATGAATTCTGTACAGTGCTGGCAGGAAAAAAAAGTTTCCTCGTAAACTTGAGTGATGCTCGATACCGAAATCAAATGCATGCTTCTCAAAACTGCATCCATCCCAAATCTGTATTCCTGACTGTCAATGCCAAAACTAATGCTGTATCTCTTTCTGTAATTGGCAGTAGAGTACATCTGTAGGGAAAAAAATAAGCTATTTACGACAAGGCAGACAGACAGAGAGAAGGACAGTTGATCAGAAGCCCCCAGGGACTTAAAGCCTTCCCCAGCTCGGGCCTCTCCTGCCTGGGGTGGTGTTGCGCAGAGGGCCCCTGGGAGAGCTGTCCAGCCAGTCAGTAAAAAGAAAAAAAAGGTTATCAGACCATCAGTGTGTGCGCTTGAGTGCGTATACACACACTGCATGTGTGTGTGTGGCAACATTTGTAATGCCCTGTGCTGCCCAGGGCTCTGCAGAGAAATTGTGTTTACAGTGATGCTGCAGGCAGCCCCCTCAGAGTAAACACGGGAGTCAGTAATGGAAGACAGCACCACAGAGGAGGGAGGGGTAGAGAGGAGTAAAATAAAACAGTATGTGAACAGACACCCGCAGCAAACTCTTCGTCTCCCTCCGCCTCGTCCTCTAAGTGCCGTACAACCATTCACGGTGCGGTTATCTGCATGTTCTGCATTTAACACAGGGTCAAGGCACAGAAAGGAAGACTGTAGGCTAACACAGTGGTTCCCCAGACAGCTTGCAGTGACAGCACGCCTCCACTGCCTCACTGGAGGAGAAACGATGCTGGAGACATATCTACTCAAGGCTCATATTGTTTGTCCACCCACTCTCTCTTTCGCCCTAAATCAAAGCCCACTGGCAGGTTTCTCCGCAGTCCACAGACCCGGTCGCTGGGGAGTTATTATTTGTATTAAAGGTGACCGCGGGCGGTAAAGGTCCCGAGCGCTCTCCAATCGCCACAGCACCTACTCAGTGGCTCAACACCATCACGGCCATATTTCAATAGGGTCAAGCGAACGCCTCTCTGCAGTGCACAGAGCCCATGTAGAACCAATGGGTCAGAGTGGAGGAGATTCTCAGAGTAACACACCATCATCAATTCCCTAATGTCAGTGCTCGAGTATAGAGAGAACAGGGGCAGTAACAAAAAGGCTTTTTGGACTGACCCACAGATGGACCAATCATACGGATTTGCGATTCGCTCCATTCTTCCCCAACCTGTTGCAGGGCTCCAACACCGCAAACATTTCTCGCATATGGGCATAAATATTTGCTGTCGACCTGGAATTTGAATTTCAGCGCACCTAGAACATTTTGGGATTATAGTTTTAATATTTCAAATATTATTCGTAGCGCTCCTAAATGTATTTGTGTGCGCCTACATTTCTTTCAAGTTAAGCGCACACGTGTGCCTTGTAAAGGTCAGCGTAGAGCCCCGTGTTGAACAGCCTCGCCCATCTCCCACGATGACCTGTGACACTTCATTTCATGGGACCAATTTAGTAACATCAGCTTCTCTATCAAGTTACACGGAGAAACAGGACACATTCCTACTGGGGAACCAGATCTAGCCAAGGAGCCACGGGTAAGACGCAATAAGCAGGGAACTGACCTGTGTGGCGCTTGCCTGCGGAGGAAGAAGAAGCGGGGACACTGGGGGTGAGCGGGTCGGCGGCAGGGGTCACGGTGAGGCTACTCAGGGCTCCGGCGGGCAGTGGCTGGCCCCTCTTCAGTAGCTGCTTGTGCTCCTGCTGGCGGAAACGTGGGGGCACCTCACGGGGCGGGTAGCGGGGGCCTGAGGACGACGACTGCGGCGGAGGAGGGGTCTGCTGCTGTGGTGTTTGCTGGGTGCTAGGATGGGCGCGCTTCCCATTGGTTCTGACTGAAGAGGACGAGGAGGGGGGGTGTGAGGCCTGGGGCAGGGTCACACAGGTGGTGGGGTGGTGGAGGGGACCGGGGCTGGGCTTAGCTGGCTCTGGAGGAGGACGCAAACAACACAGGAAGCAAGGTATTAGCTAATGCTGCACAGCACACATCACTAATCCACTGTACTTTACAAGACAACATTGTTGGTTGAATGAGGTTAGTGTATATCCCTGATTGAGTGCGACATGAACACACTGATCATTTGAAACCGATGTTCACAGGTTTAAACATTAAATTACCTCTAACCTTATAATACATATGGCAAGGTTTTAGTCTCAAAAATGTTACACCCCAAATATCTGACACCCGTATAACATGGATTGAAAACATTTCCCTTATTTACTAAGGAGAAATCAAAGCGAAACGTGGTTAGTAATAACCTTCCCAATGAGCCGGCCTGTGCTTGAACACCACCGACAGACAGCCCAGACAACATGAAAGGGCAAGTTCTCTCTCTCTCACACACACACACTCACCTCTGCCTGGCCCTGTGCATTCTTTGGTCTATTAGTTCCCCAGAGAGAACAGCCCTCTAATCAAGCCTTGCCCAGACTGAGCGGCATTAGCAGTCGGTACTAGCAGGACCTACTGGGTCAGCCTACTGTAGCTAAAAGGAGCTTAGCCGAGCCCTCTGGGTGGACAGGCTAAGAGCTAACCGCGAGGGCTGGAGTGGAAAAGGCACAGAGGCTTACGGAAGCACAGGTGTGTGTGTGTGTGTCCGCACCAGGGCTTATGGAGCACAAGCGTGTGTGAGCATTAAGCAACTGCATTGGAAAGAGGTTAACACCCTACATATCTGATATGGTATGCTCCCTGTCCATGCTGAGCAGAAGGTCACGGCAGCCATATTGTCTCTCAACACTTCCTGACCTCAGTGTTGCGCTGAGCTGCTACATCAGTTTGGTGACTGTGAATACTGTTTGTTGTGGTTCTATACTCCCTAGGCGGCTGCAGAGGACAATTCATAGGCCGGTTTTAAAAACAACTGGCTGGCAGCTATGCCTCAGGGGAGGAGAAAGAAAAGAGAGCAGACAATCACAGACAGCCAAGAGAAGAGTGGGAGCGCGAGAGAGAAAGCGAAGGGATTGGCACAGGAGAGATGCAGATTAGCAGGCAACAGATTAGCAGGGAACAGATGTCACTCTCCTGGGAACACGGGAGCCACTGTCAGGACTCGTGCCAAGACACGCATACAAATGCACACAATGACATTCGAGGTCATATCAGTCTGACCAATTAGGACAACTGCAGCTTTTCTGTCATTGGTTCATGTTGACCAAGTTGTGGCTCCAGAGATATCTAACAGGGTGGGACTGTGTAGAATCCCACACAAAAGAACAGTAGAGGACTGATGTGGCTGACTAGCTGTCCTGCGCTACAGCAGCGTTGGGTTAAAGCAAACACTGCAGGCAGGCCCACGTATTCCCTCTGCCTGCCAAGGGCCTGTCCCACTGCCAACACCGTTTCTATAAACAGAGCACCCTCTGCACATGAGCTGTGCAACCCTGTGCCTCTGACACACACACACACTCAATATTCTTCAAATACGCGCAGACACAACCAGGTTCTCGCGCTCACACAAACTGCATACTGATCAACCTCCCTCTCTGGTCAGAGCTGGACCCTCCAGCAGCAGGAGCTAGCTAGCTGGGAGCTGAGGCAGGCAGTGGGTGACGCACACAACTGATTCAATTCAGCTCCCGCCCGCCTGACGCAGTCACAGCCAATCAGCAGGCAGGGTGCTGCGTCCTCACAACCCACCCCATCCCTCGGCTCTCTCCCTCTCCTTCATCCTACTCTCTCTTGCCTTTCACATTGCCCACCCTCTCCTGTTCCGCTTCTACCTCCGCTCAGCCATTGCATTCTCTCCCTTCAACCTGTCCCTCGCCCTCCCTCCCTTTCGCTGGTGCTCCCCCCGTTCATACAATTCAGCCTCTCTCATTGTTCACTGCTGCTCTGAATCCATTAGAGGAAGCAGATGGACTGCTGGGCTGTTACTGCTCACACAGAGGCCAGCAGCCTCGCTCTCACACTATGAATCACAGCTTCTATGACGTAGGGGGTGTGTGGGTGTACGTTGTGAGTGTGGATATCCCACATTATGAGAGTGTGTCGGGGGTTCGGTGTGTGTTCCATTCTCTTCTCCAGTAGCCTCTGTTTATGACAACACGGGTGCTTTTACAACACAATGAAATAGCTATTAAAGCACTATGTGGTGTGTGTAAATGATCACAGTTCATCTAGTCTATGTGAAATTGCTGTTATTCCAGCCAACTGGGTAATGTGTAGCCATTTTTGGAATAATCTCGGGAGAGAGTAGGTGTGTGTGTGTGTGTGTGTGTGTGTGTGTGTGTGTGTGTGTGTGTGTGTGTGTGTGTGTGTGTGTGTGTGTGTGTGTGTGTGCACGAGAGAGTGTGTGTGAGCATGAGTGGCGGTTACGATGCGATAGGACGTCTCAGCTCAAAACAAAGAGATTGAGCAAAACATTAGTCTTTTCGGGGAAGAGTTCCTTTTTAATCCATAACGGACGCTAAAGTGCTTTGTGGGAGATTTCCGAGGCGAGGGGAAACCAAATCCCTTCACCAGGATGAGAGAAAGCCATATTAAAATGCCATCTAGTCAAGTACCCTAGCACCATAATTTGTGAGATAATTCTTTTTTTTTTTTTTTTTTTTTTAATATATGGGAGATTCACCTGCATATCTGATGGGAGAGATAGCAGGTGATACGTGTGACACTGTCATACACCAAAGACTTGGAGGGGAGATTGAGAGATAGTAGGAACACACAGAAAGCGAGAGGCACAGTAAAAGGTAGAGAATGAAAGAATGAGCGAGTCAGAGAATGGTACACAGAATTAGAGAGCGCAAATGAGTGTGAGGGAGATGGGGAGCAAACAAACTGCAATACTAGACCCTTTGGGGTCGCTAAAGCCTTAAAAACACTATTTGATGTTCAAAGGAGAGTCAATTAAATAAACCATTATAATGAGACGCACTGTAAATTCCATTAAACCCTCAATGGAGAATCACTCCTAGCCAAAGGTGTAATTATGGCCTCCTGTCCCCCACTCTCAATGGTTAATTACACCGAAAGAGAAGAAAAAGCCTGAACGAAAAGGATGATGGTCAAGAGGGCAGGCCCTGTTGCATAAGGAGCCATTGTGATTGGCTCGGTTATGGAGTGAGCGCGCCTGGCTTTGAAGGGTTCTGGGAATCGCCCAGGTCAGAGGTTAGCTACGTGCTGCCACTGTGTGAGGACACATTTTAATACGCGACCGTGTTTACAGCGGGGGAGGGCTGTGTGTGGAACACACAAGTGGACTACAGAAGAGGTTTTTCAACCTCCTGTAATTGAGTTTACACGACTCTCATTGAAAATCAAACATTATGAGACTTCATGAAAAAGACACATCCAAGAAACACGTTGGAAAGACGTGATGTGGCGGAGATTTAACTAAACCATTTGACTGTTGAGGTGTGTGTGTTTAGTGTCCTTGTCTAATGTGCATATAGTTGAGAGAACTGACCGTACTAAAGGTTAAGAGGGGCTATAGATTTTAATGGTACTGAAGGAGCAGTAGCTTTGAGTTGGGATGGTTGCTTGTTAAGATACACCCAGACAGTGTCTTGTGAGAGTGCGTACCATTGGGGGGGTGTCTGAGGTTCCATCTGTCAGTAGTAAACCCTGTAGCGGGTCAGAGACCCCCCCCACACAGACTAAAAAGGCACAGCTTTCCACCCCTCACCCTTCTCTGGGTACTAGGCCATCACCATGGAGATAAGCACTGTTCCCATGCCTAATGCACCTCTGCTCTGTGGGCCTCCTGTGACCACCCCCCCCCCCCCACACGCTAATGAGCAGAGGGCTCATCTCGGCAGTGTCGACCCATCCTCTCCACACTTTCTACGTGTTTTTGGAGTCTGGTTGATCCATAGAGACTATTCATAGAGATGGCTTGTTAGAATTCACTATGGGTAGATAACACTAAGTCCCACACTTAGATACGATTCAGTCAGTCTTCCCTTATCCATACAGTTTATCCAAAGTAGAAGGTTGCCCAAAGACTGATCTAAGGTCAGATGTGTATTTTCTACACCTTATGGTGAGGAGAAGGTAAGCTGATCCTAGATATGCACACAAGGACAGCTTCTATCCACGTGCCTTAGGAGTCGGGTGTATACCACCAAGCCAATGCTTCCCACGTAGATATGATGAGTCAGTAAATCCTCGTCAACACACAAAAAAAAAAAATGGCTGAATGGTGGTTTGGACATGAAGAGGCAGAACCTGAAGCAAAAGACTGCCTCTTCCAGACACACCAGGAAGTCCCTGCACAGCAACACACACCCTCTCCACCATACAAAGAAGCCTCTTCGTTAAACACCATTAACATCAGCAAATACACTTCACTATTAATCTGCCTTTAAATGTGACATGAGCCCTCTCAGCTGTGGTATAACTGGGGGGGGTATTGAATTGCCTCTTCTGTCTGCAGCGTGTGAGTGATAATCCAACATGAATACATGCAGAAAATCCCCCCTCCCATCTCTTTGTCCCCTCCCTTCACCCCCCCCCCTCTCCAACCCTAATCAACCCCCTCGACTTGACATGCAAGCCAAGAGAAAACAATTATCCTTCGCATCCATAAATCCACGGGACGTAAACCAGGACCCAGTCACTCACTATTAATTTACAGAGTATTTATTAAATGTTGCAGTTCGACACAGGAAGGCGACGGCGCCCCTCCCTCCCGCGGGAAAGTCAATTACCCCCCAATTAGATTGCGATTCAAGAAATACGACTAAAAAAAAGTGTTGACACAATTAATTGAATGTGAAATTGCAAATGAATCCAATATGCATATGACGATGCGATGTCGTCCGGTTTCCCGTGTGGAGATAATGCAGTTCTCCTGTGGCCGCGGTGACGGCGTGTAAATATGTCAGTCGCCGTGGAAATTGGTGGGTCGCCATGGTAGCAGGGCAGGGGGTCTCCCGGGAAGGGGAGAAAACAGCATGGGTAAAGGTGTCCTCATGCTTCCCACCCGAAAACAGTTCGGAAGAGTACGTGCATATAATAAATAATACGACATTGATGTTTTTGTTCATTGTTTTTATTTGGTATTTGGTTATTTTGGGGCAGTTCGATGCACAGAATTTTTTTTTTCTTCTAGAGGCAAGCCAAAGTCAGTAGCCGATGTCCACGCCCCTTCGTCGGTGATTGGTCAACAGTAGGGATTCAACGAGAGACAACTCTTTTTCCTGCACATTTCCTCATTGAGAAATACTGCACCAAACATCATGCTTAGATGTAAAAATTGCACAACTAAGAGCTCTCAGATTAATTGTGGCTATTTTAAGGAAGTGTATACTGGCGACAGCGTCTCAAAATGGACAATGCGTACTACTATTGCCGCTTTTTTCTCTTTTTCAAGCGAATGTCTTAAGGGAGTATGCAAGCACATTTGCTCGGGTCGCCTAGCCGACTTCGGCTAGCAGCCAGCCGAACTGAAGCATGCCGACGCCTTAATGGGAAATGTAGATGGGAATTTGACACGCATTACATTTAGTTCCTCAACACTTTACAAAGGCAGGCGCTGTTGTTCTGATCACACCAGGGCTGGGTAGAGAATGCGTCACGTGTACCCGGGTATTACTGATGGCTTTCGCTCACAAACTCGGAAGCCGCCACCTGTTTTCATGAATTGCATTTGCATCACTCTGGGCCAGTTCCGTGTATTCTCATAACTTTTTGAATGAGTGTGTTTACGTGTGCATACAGAAAGTTACGTGTGGCAATGGCTTTAAAAGCATATCCTTGCCTGGGAAGTTCCCCACGAAGCATTTTCTCCAATTACAGGGAGAACTGGATTGAGAGTCTCCCGGTCCCTGTAGGGATGGGGGAGCTAGGTGTGTGTGGGGGGGGCTTGTGCATTATTGTGTGTGTGCGCAGCACGATGGGGTTTGATTGTGGGGAATAATCAGCGTTCACCTGCCCTCCATACTAATAGAGGGCTGAGGCGCTCTCATTCTACCCCAACAGGGACTGCCTGGATGGGGGAAGTCTGGTCAGCTCCATGGCTAATGGGGGGGCACAGGAGTTAATTCCGCAGCGCCTTATCTAATTTTCATACATATGGACACGCCAGGCAAGATCGATTACCACAAACAAATTGAAATGTGAGAGGAAGGGAGGAGGGAGAGGTGATGAGGCTGGGGGGTGTACAAACTTTTTGTTCCACGTTATGTTTGAGTGATCATTAATATGGATGAAGAGACATCACAGCTGCATACTGATTTGCCCTCACACACTTAGTGACATGGATGCTAACTGAAGTAAAACAGTCATATGCTACTTAGTGGGCCCTGCAGCAGATTGAGCGGAGAACATTTTCTCTCTTGCTTACTTTGAAAGTAGGCTGTACGGTGTCCATTTATTCGTTTCAGCTCTACAAGTTCCTTTTTGATCATATTCTCTGTAGGCTGACGCTTGAACACACTCACCCCACTTCCTTTCTCACTCACCCCACTTCCTTCCTTCCTTGCTCACTCACTAACTCCCCTTCCTCCCTTTCTCCCTCTCAGATTTTACACCTCTGTCATTTGACTTCAAACTAACCTTCTCAGTCTGTTGAAAGACACCCTCCGTCACCCCTCGGCTTAAAATGGTCCCTTCACACTGGGTGACTCACCAACACCAGACAGAGCAGTCTACCCTCCCCCCACAGAGATAATGAGACAGACCTAAATGAGGTCAGAGGTCAAGAAAGGGCCATTGACCTCTACACAACGCCAACGGACCAATCCCCAATGGCTATTGGCGAGGGCTGTTAGTTAGCGGTTAGACCGCCTGGTGTGTGTTGGGGCCAATCCCTGGTAACACAAACACACACCTTTTAGAGGGCGAGGTGCTGACCAATGCAACCTGAACAGATGCTCTAATTGGCTTTAGAGTGGACCAAAGCCCTGGCCCCCATCTGTCTAATGCCTGCCTGCAGGGGTTTAACACCTACACGCACTAACAACGACCCCCTGGCTTCTTCACACGCAATGACACAGATTGTTCACACACGCTAGACTCATTCGTTGGCTAAATACAATAGGAAACGTTTGACATGGGGGACCAAGTGGAGCAGCAGTCTAAGGCACTGCATCACCACAGATCCTGGTTCGATCCCGGGCTGTATCACAACCGGCCGCGATTGGGAGTCCAATAGGGCGGCGCACAATTGGCCCAGCGTCGTCCGGGTTAGTGGAGGGTTTGGCCGCCATTGTAAATACGATTTTGATCTTAATCGACTTGCTTAGTTAAATGGTTAAATTAAATAAAGTTAAAAAACACGCCAAATGGAAACGGACGCAGAAATAGCAAACATACTTCACATACTACCGATGTGAGCACACATGCTGCTGGGACAGCGTGGAACAAGGTACCGTGAGGCAAGATGCCCCTTAAAGACTGTTGCTCCTGGAACTGACTGAACTCCTTACCCCCCATTCATCCCCAAACCACCTTCTCCCCACTGTTAGGAGCTCTCACCTGGGTGCCGCCTCACAAATCATTGGCCAGCACTGCTGATCTCAGAGGAGTAGTCACTGTGCAGTGTGTGTTCGAGGACGCTGGACTGACTCGATAGCTGTAGGTTACAGGGGCCCTGCTACTACACAGCCCTTGTCTGTATATATACACACACCTTTATGGCTGGGGGGGCGCTATTTCATTGGATAAAAAAATGTGTCCGTTTTAAGCGCAATATTTTGTCACAAAAAGATGCTTGACTATGCATATAATGGCCAGCTTTAGAAAGAAAACACTGACGTTTTCAAAGCTGCAAAGATATTATCTTTGAGTGCCCCAGAACTGATCTTACAGGCGAAACCAAGATGCAACTTCAACCAGGAAATGAGCAGGATTTTTGATGCTCTGTTTTCCATTGTCTCCTTATATGGCTGTGAATATGCTGTGAACGAGCTTATGCGCTCTGCCGTTCCACCAAGATGTCTGCAGCATTGTGACGTATTTGTAGGCATATCATTGGAAGATTGGCCATAAGAGACTACATTTGCCAGGGGCCCGTCCAGTGTCCTTTGTCTACGTTGGTGCGTAACTCTCAGTGGCAAAAATTTTACCATGCGATACAGACAGCGAAGTATCGTTCCTGGAAGTGTGTATCATTGAAGAGATATGTGAAAAACACCTTGAGGATTGCCATGTTTCAGTCGATATTATGGAGTTAATTTGGGAAAAAAATTGGCGTTTGGATAACTGAATTTTCGTTTTTTTTTTTGGTAGCCAAACGTGACGCACCAAACGGACCGATTTCTCCTGCACAAAAAATCTTTCAGGAAAAACTGAACATTGCTATCTAACTGAGAGTCTCCTCATTGAAAACATCCGAAGTTCTTCAAAGGTAAAAGATTTGAATGTTTTTGCGAAAATGTTTCCTGCTGATGCTAATACTAAATGCTACGCTAGTTATCAGTACTGTTACAAATTCTAGTTTGCTATGCTTGAGAAGCATATTTTTGAAAAACTGAGATGACAGTGTTGTTAACAAAAGGCTAAGCTTGAGAGTTAGCATATTCATTTCATTTCATTTGCGATTTTCATGAATAGTTAACGTTGCGTTATGGTATTGAGCTTGAGGCTATGATTACGCTACCGGATCCAGCATGGCTCCACGCAAGAAGTTAATCAGAGCTGATTAGGGCCGTGTGGGTCAATAATTTAAGTATTTCCACCCCCCAAAAAAAGAAGAAAAGCTGTGCGGCTATGAGTGGCAGTTAGTCATTCCACTCACCTTTGGTTTTCAGGTCAGCAGCCTAGAAGACACACAGGGAGAGAGAGAGAAGTCAACAGCTGTAAACGTGTTGCTTTTGTTCAATGATTAATGTGGAGCTAGCAAAAAGGCACGTCATAAAAGTTTGTCATTAACTAAAACATTAGCGCATTACAGGAAGCGACGTGTGTACTTTTACACAACAGGAAAAGAAACTGTTAAACTCATAATCAAAGTAAACATGAGAAATTATGTTCCCAGTAGATCATTACAATTGCAGGCTGACAAATTGGATGCAGCCCACAAATCACATAGTCATACAACGAATGGCTAAACATCTCAAATGAAAATCCGATTGAAATGAGTTGAAAATGTAGGGATCTGAGACATTGAGACATACAACTGGCAGTAGGCTGTGTGGGCCTGACGAGACATGCAAGGTAAAACACCTCCGTCTTCAAGAGCAAAACAACCCCACCTGGGAAGACTGCTAGAAAGTGCCTTGGCATGGCTGCTGGCTAGTGGAAGTGATAACTACAGACTGTCTAATCTGTCTTGAGTGCAAATGTGTATGTTAGCAACTCGATCAATATGGGATTTTTGGGTCCGATTCTAGGGAGGCAAAGGTCACCGATTACCGATATACGTTTCAATGTTTTTTTGTGTTTTTTCAGGAGGTGGAATGAAAAACTTTTTTTACAGATACTCTAAATTATTATTTATTAACTAAATATTAAAATTAACATTATTAAAATAACATTTTATTTGTGGTTTATATAACCACCAAAAAGCCACTATATCCTCTATGAATACAAAAGTAAATACAAAAACACTTGTTCAGTTGACCGTAGGTACAACTTAAGCACCATAAGCACATTAATAAAAAAGGCTGAAAGTTCCTAATGTCGCCACTAGATGTCAGCATTAGAATTGAGTTGATTCCCTACAGTGCTTTTACAACAGGTAAGTAAAGAAACACTATGGCAACCTCGCAAAGCACACGCTAGCTGTACATTATAAAAATGTTTTCTTACTGAAACCATAATGTGAATTATACTGTTATTCAATACAATAATGTATGTATTTGGCTATATATTTCAACAGCAAATGGCATGCGCTGATGACTGAAAACACTCATGCAGGAAAATGCTTGCCGCACTGGTTTTAGTCACATGTTCACAGATATCTCACGCATTAGTCAGTGTTCACTCCGGCGTCAGTCCAGTGTTTTGCGCATATGTAGCACAGATTGCTAGCTAGAAGAACTACATAAGTAGCGCAGACTGCTAGCTAGCTAGGCTAACTACCGTGCTGGCAAGCTAGCTAAGTGAGCATACGATGAGGACAGGGCTCCTTGCTTGGTAAAGGGTACTTTGATTATTTACTCATTTAAATACACCGTCGCTGGCTGTGGAAAGCCATCATGCCCACTCTCTCGCGTCCTGGCGGGCTGAAGGATGTTCAAGGAGCAGCTCTTAGAGCGCCCTCTTCGGGCAAACATTGAAAACGTTCCTTCTACGTATATAATATCAGCGCATTTGTCCGATAATAATCGGTCAACCGATTTATCTGTCGGGCTCTAGTGTATGTTTGTGCATATCATTGTGTTTTTATATGCCTGTGTGTACAATTGTATGAATGTGCGTGAATGGCGTGTGTCTATGTGCGACAGCAACATCTCCTTGGTTACCAGAGCCAGGCTAGTGTTTCCAACAGAGCAGTGTGTGTAACAACCGTGCCAGCTCTAATCGGTCTTTAAATAGAGTCTATACACCTGGCAGTGAGCTGCCTACAGGGTTACGGGCTCTAGGATAATCCACGAGGATAAACTAGCGAGGTACTCCCACACTCAGTCATATAGGGACTATACTGAACACACCTACCTGGGGAATAGAGGTGAATGAAGGAGAGGGGGAGGGAGAAGGTGTAGACTGATGGAGACATTTTTCAGAAGGAGGTACTCGGTTTGAGGAGAGCACGAGACAGAGAGACAGACTTAACACACACAACTCACCTGTTTCTGAGCAGCTTCCTTCTTGGTCTTTTCTTGCTTTTTATTTTCTTCCATCAAATGGTTCTCTCTCGTGTTGTTAACGTCTCTCAGCTGCAAACAGAAAGGGAGAGGTTTTCAGAACAGGGCAGAGAGGAGCAGCAGGCTTTACGTTCAGAAACCTAGCGCTACAATTTCCCTTTCATCTGCTTAGAGGTCAATGTCAGAGCTAGCAAACATTTTCCAGAGAAGACCTTCAGACGCCAAGCACATTCAGCATTGCAGAAGTAACACATTGATTTGCTTCTTAAATGCAATTTCCTTCATGGCTAGAGAGAGATTGGGGGTGGGGGGAGATCGAGAGACACCCGGAAACTGACAGAGGGAGAAATGGGGGGGATAGAAAAAATAGGAAAGAATGAGAGAAGAACAAACTCAAAGCCTTTCCCGAAGTCTGTCTCCAGTGGTCTGCCAGGCAGCCAAAGGAGAGACCAGATAGCTGGAGAGACAGCGAGAGAAAGTGGTTTATTTAAGCCTTAATTTGTTTTGGCTGAAGTTTGGTGACGGTTCCTGGAAACTATTAAAGGTATGAAGAGAGGACTGGGGGGAGCCTGTGTGTGTGTGTGTCTAAAGCCTGCTAATGCAGGTTAGCTATTCCAATCTGGTCAGTGTTGCCAGCTAAGTAAGTGCCACTCACTGTAGACATAATAACATGGTTATTATCTGGTCAATGGGGAAACTCAAGTGTGGGCAATACTAGACAGCTTCCAACTGCCTGGTTGTTCCTCTCACTGCAAATCCAGCATACTATCGTGGGACTCTGGGATCTCACTGTACTCTTCAACTCCCTCCACACACACACACACAAAATCGGCCATTGTGCTCTGTCCTCAGGAATACGAAGAGCATAAACAAACATTTTTTATCAGTGCCTGAGTGACTGACACACACAGGAGCTGACCGGAGTTCCTCCAGCCTCAGTCAAAGTGTCTGCAGACAGTGTCCATAGGGGCCTGCATATGAATACGTTGATGAATTATCATAATAATGAACGGAGAGTAATGACAGGCCCGTCTCCCGGTGTGTTGCCTGTTGGTAGGGGAAAGGAACTGTCAATCAAAGTGACAGGCAGAGGCAGGCTAAGAGTGAGTGATGGTGGGGAGGAATGTCCACAGGGACAGCCATGTTCTGACAGAGAGAGTGAGGGGCCTGTTGCCTCAAGTTAAGGACAACCAGTGAACAAACACCATTGTAAATACAACTTGTTTATTTATTTTCCCTTTTGTACATCATTACAACGCTGTATATAGACATCTGAAATGTCTATTCTTTTGGAACTGTAATGTGTAATGTTTACAGTAATGTTTACTGTAAATATGTTATTGTTTATTTCACTTTTGTTTATTATCTATTTCACTTGCTTTGGCAACGTACACATGTTTCCCCATGCCAATAAAGCCCCTTAAATGAAATGGAGAGAGTGCAAGAGAGGGAGACAGACAAGAGATTGTGAGAGAAAGAAATTGGCAGGCATGGCCATTAACAACTGTCAATCTACAGTACAGCTAGTGTACTGCTTAACAGTAGGGAATACTGAAAGAGGACGAATACAGCTGTAATGACTGAGGGAGGACAGTACAACTCACTATCAAACACATTCATTTTTAGGGGGAACTGTGTATGTGGTGCACTAGTATCTAATCAGGCAGAAAGGCAGGTTGGTTCTCTGCCTGGTAATAAGTAGAAGCTCAATAGTGTCTCCTCTCTCAGATCTGCCTATTAACCAGACCAGCGCTCCTGCAGGGCGCTAACAATCCAACAACACCATAGGCTACCACTCCCCCTTCACCCGTCCCCTACTACCCCCTCAACCAATCACAATGCCCCGTCAGTCTAACTGGCATCTCACCCCACCATCCCCCCTGCTCTGATATTCCTTGGCACCGGTCCAACAAGTAGGAAGGGAGGGGGGCAGGCTAGCTGGCACTGTTCTGAATGTTGAAATCACCCTCGGAATAGAAAGGGGTGGAAGGAGGGGGAAGGGGACATTGGATCGGGACATAAAAATATCCGGCGGAACCCTTTGTGTGCTGGAATTTTCAGAAAGAGAGCCTCCGACTCAGTCCATCTACTGCTTCGTGACTACTAGCCTACCGCCGTCCTGGCTGTTGTTAACATGGGATCTCCCATACAGCTCCATCTGGTGGACCAGCTCATGACGGAGGAGACGGAAGCGGGGGAAGGGTTATGACAATAATAGTACACCGCTCGTATTTATTTATTTATTGACCTCATAATCCTAGATAATACACGGTTAAGGAAACTGATAAAGGATGATGGTCGGTGTATTTTGGTAGCAGGCTAGTAGAGGTTGACCTAACACACCACGCGGTACAGTACAACCACCTGGCTGGTCCTGTATCCAAGATCATAACAAGCTATTGTTCACTGCTGTGCCCCACTCATCCATAGGAGCATCATTGGAAATCGAAACCTAATTTATTGATATGCAGCCTATATTTTGGGTAATTACAGGACTCGTCTGTAAAAGAGACCGTGGTCTCAGCATGACTTCCGGTCAAACTAATAGGTGAAATAAAACATTTAGCTTATGTCGGCTATTCCCAAATATCATGCCACAGATATCACCTTCTGCACCGCAGCACAGACCAAATGAAAATCATTTATTGTTATTGTGCCGAATGTCCACTAATGTCCGTCATAGAAATAGATTCAATAGAACAGGCATCCCCATTCAAGTCAATGTTCTACTCGTCTGGTCTGAGCCAGAGATTTAACATGACAGCACAGTGCCAGTGCACTGTCCCTAACAGAGTCTTAGTGTTGTAACTGTCTCACACTAAACCCAAAGTAGTTGCCATTCAATCTAAATCCTAGAAAGCACAGTACAATTTGAAGACTTAACTAGCAGCTGGGCCTAATCCGAAAAGAGCCAAAAAAGCAGCATAATTGTGCCGACTAAGACAGAGACAGCACTGTCTTCAGCTACGACGCTGAAGCAACTGCTCTGGCTGCCCCAGGAGTTCCTCCTCACAGGAGTTCCCTCCAGAGACAGGACAGAGTCACAAGGGGTGGTGGTGAGCATGGTGCCCTGCTTCTCACTTCTAATTACCCACAAGGGAGCCAGGTGAGAGGAAGAAAACGAGAATAGCAAAAGGGGATGAGAGAATGAAAAGCGAGAAAGAGAAATGTACAGTATAGATGATGAAATAGCATTGTTGTCCAATGACAGAACAAGATAGAGAGATAGCAATGCAGACAGAGGGGGCACCAGTTCAGGGGAAATGACAAGGGCAGTGTGACTGAGCCCTTGTGTCCCCACTGAGCTGCTGACACTGTCACCCCCAGAGTCAGGCTGACACGTAACTTGATCCCCAGCCATCCCAACACCTGCCTGGCAGAGGCACCTCACACAGCGAGCGACAAGCTGACATACTCTGGTGAAGCAGCGCTCTCTGAACCTGCCTGGCACTCCAGTCTAGTAAGTCTATAGTGTCATATGCCTGTGTTGGATACTGTGGAAGACCTATAGCCTAGATACATGTATATCGCCCTTCCCCATGTTTTTGGATCACACTCTTCACATATACAGATGGATTTGTTGTGCCGCTTTATAGCACACGTCTAACAATTGTGTATGGATAAAAATAGTAGCCGAGTTGAGCATTCAAGGGCGTCGCATTGCAAAGGTCTCCTTCCATCTGTGTGCCGCATATAAACTCTGCATGACCAGAATCAAAGCAGACAGAAAGCATAACAGGGAGGAAAGACTTATATGGTCTGTGAGGATCCTGCTACACAAAAATAGCAGCGCTTGTTAAGAGGGATTAACTGGTGTGCGCGTGTGTGTGTGTGTGTGTGTGTGTGTGTGTGTGTGTGAGAGAGAGAGAGAGAGAGAGACGCACAGCGGCACAGGGAGTCTGAGACATGTTCACAGAGAGATGCGGGAGCTGCTGCTCACACCGGGGAGGAAGAGGGGAAAACCGGAGGATGAAAAGACAGGCAGAGCAACACCAATTAAGAAAGAGAGCAGAGGGAGAGGGTCGATAGGAGAAGAGAGCAGAGGGAGAGGGTCGATAGGAGAAGAGAGCAGAGGGAGAGGGCGATAGGAGAAGAGAGCAGAGGGAGAGGGCGATAGGAGAAGAGAGCAGAGGGAGAGGGCGATAGGAGAAGAGAGCAGAGGGAGAGGGCGATAGGAGAAGAGAGCAGAGGGAGAGGGCGAAAGGAGAAGAGAGCAGAGGGAGAGGGCGAAAGGAGAAGAGAGCAGAGGGAGAGGGCGAAAGGAGAAGAGAGCAGAGGGAGAGGAGAGCGTCTGAAGGGAGAGCGAAAGCTCACTGTGGAGCAGAGGAAAAACACAGCAAGATAGAGGAAGGCGAGAAAGAGAGATATGGAGAAAAGAGAAGCTTAATTATATCCACGCACCTTGGGTGAGCAAGCAAGGAGGAGAGCCTGAGGAGAAGAGGGGGCGAGAGAGTGCGTGCGAGAGAGAGCGTGCGAGAGAGTGCCCGGCTCAGGCTGTAGGGCAGTGTGCAGAGCAGAACTAGACGTCCCTGACACAGAGACAAGGTTGCCACGATGGCCGCAAGGCAAACAGTGCTGCGGCGTGCTCCGGAGCCCTTCCGGCTAACACTGCCACTGCACGAACAACGGAGCAAAGCCATGGAGGATGAGGAAGGGAAGACAGGGGGGTGAAGCCACCAAAGTCTCCATCCCCCTTCCTTTTGCTTTCCTGCAGCCAGGCATTAGGAAAGCCACAGCTCTCCTGAGCCCTTTCACATGGCCATTATCCAGGGCGGCTACCCACAACCTGGGTGGAGAGTAATAAATAAACAGCCACTATTAAAGAATGAGGAGACTAACATGGTCTTAGGCTGTGTCCAAATTGGCACCCCATTCCCTATATAGTGCACTGCTTTTGGCAAGAGCCCCTACTCCCTATGAAGTGCACAGCTTTTGACCAGCTCTGGCACGAGCCTTCGTTTAGTCCGGCTTACACTTCTAAATGAATGATATGTACCCATTGATTCTTGAGAAATATACTTATAAATGCCTCATGCCCGTAGTTTAACTGTCGTACCACATCAGAACCAAAAATAAGCTTGTTTTAATTCAATGTTTGTAAACAAGTAAATGTCATGGGTGGTCAGTCCTTGCATCCATAGCTCTGTCTATGAATTTGAAGGTGGTTACATTTCTCCAGCCCCATCCCTCAGATTTTTACAGAAACCAGGGTGGGGAGTTGAATTTGTTATTGTTTCACCGGGCTCATTGCGGCGTTAATGCTGATGGACGGGAAAACACGCCTGTAAATTCCAACTGAAGTAATAAAAACAGTGTGTCAATCTCAGTTTTGGAGCATTCCGCTCATTCCAGGCACCAGTGGCCTGCTGCTTTAAAGCCAGGTGGAGATCAGCATATGGAAATATGCCGCCTGCCCTTATGAGTGGGAACAAACAGCTATCTCAACTATGCTGCTGGGCTGACTCAATGAATGGAAAAGAGGGGGGTGGTTTTCATACTCTTGGTTGCTGGCTGCCGGCGAGAGCCCAACGGAAAGCTAAGAATAAAATTCCTTTGAAGTTTTCTTTTAGAAATTATTAGACGTCAATGTCTTCGCTAGATGCATCCTCGCCAAGTCAACAGGGAACTTGTGTTCTGGCAGTTCATTAGGTAAAGAACTCCAACTTTAAGTTGATAAAAAAGCTTCTGTTGTGCCGAAGGCATATAGACTAGACTATCGGGGATACTGCAGTGTATAGAGAAGGCATGGGGAGTCCGTCAGTTTCTAGAATTTTATTATTTTATTTATTTAACTAGACAAGTCTTAAGAATAAATTATTATTTACGATGACGGCCTACTCGGGCCAGGCCCTCCCCTAACCCGCACGACGCTGGGCCAATTATGTGCCACCCTATGGGGACTCTCTGGATCACGGCCGGTTGTGATACAGCCTGGGATCGAACCAGGATCTGCGGTGACGCCTGCGCCACTCGGGAGCCTAAAGGACAAGGCTGTCAATGGCTGTGTTAAGACAGGCAGGCCAATTCTAATATTTTTCCCCACTAATTGGTCTTTTCACATCAGATCTTTTTCGAAGCTGATCCGATTGGTCAGAAGGAGAGAAAAAATATCAGAATTGGGCTGCCTGTCAAAAAGCAGCAAGAGAAATGTGGATTGTGGACCGTGACGCCGACAATAAGGAAAAGTAACCTAGTCATTTTTTCTTAGGCTGAGAAGAGATACATGACCATAACGGTAATTGAGAAAAGCTCTTAGTAGAGCACTGTACTCTGATAACCTGTACTTCAGCTGGGTTGACAAGCCACATAGGCCACTGGAGAGGTGAGAGAAAAGTGGGTCTATTTGGGAGACGGTCATTCTACTGCAACTCAAGATAGAGTGGAACATTGGCTGGTTGACAACAGTGCTGGAGCAACCTTAACCTCAACAACTTCAGCTTTTGTTAATGATATGCTGTTTTTATTACTTCATCAAGAAAACTATACAGATCAAGATGTTTATCAGGAGCAAGACGAATGTAAACTAAAGCTGCAAAGCGAAAGACTAGTATCTACTATTTAGGCATTGGACTGCCTTGTTCCAGTACTACTATAGTCTAATAAAACTGTCAAAGCGTCGAGGACTCAACGAAATGAAACCGACAGAAGAAAAAGGCAAACAGTTGGTCTCCTGAATGGAGCCAGTTGACTACATTCCCTCAAGGTTGCTCTGACATTGACTGTCTGCCTTTCATTGCTGCCAACCACAGCAGAGAGAGACAGGATCTGTCGAAATAAAATAACAGTCTGAGAAAGAGGAAAAATAATATAGCTCAGATCTGATGTGTTTGAAAGATGCTGCGAGGAGACAGACGGGGGGGTCTGTTAAACTTACTAATGCCTTCATGGCTGACAAGATGGATGGGAATTTAGCTAATGTGCAATAGGACAAAGAGTCCTTATCAAGGTACTGAAGTTACCCAATAAGTAGCTTATTGCAAAAGCTGTTTGTCATTTTGTGCCGTGTTCTACTCATGGAAATCCATGAAGTATTGGAAGAGGCTGAGAAAGACAGCTGAGGTGCATGTAGGCTAAAAACAAACATGGACTCCAACTGGAAATGCAAGCCAATGTTGAAATATTTTGCCATTCAAAAGTGAAGTGAACAAACAAGACTCAACTGCCATGTACGCTAAAGCACTCAACACTATGCAGTCAAACTATGCCAAGTATGAATGCCATTCATGTCACTGGGCTGATTCAGACAAGCATCAATGAAGATGCAGGTGGGGATTTGACAGGTATGTTCAAAATAAACAAAGACTCAACCTAACCTGGAAAAGCCTTAGCACACACACAAGACTTATCCCACAGCATGTAGCCTAATATAACTTAAGTTATCCACATAACTGCAAACAAACATGGGCTATCCCAAATGTAAGTTGTCATTACATTGTCTAATAGTCTGACAGAAACAGTACGCTCAGTCCAGCTTCTCTCTGCCCTCTACATGTGATGATGGCCCTCTGCCTCACGTCTCTCCAATTAGCCAACATAACAGGGAGGAGGAGAGGGAGGCCCCCACCAGCCCCGGCCTTGAAACTGACTGGACATTCCCCTAGATCGCTGCCAGACACAGTTCCTGCCTGGGCTCCCCACCCCGACCCCCATTCTTGTGCCCTTGCCAGGCCCTCCCCTCTCACATGGACCAGACGAGCACAGGCAGGCTGCACCATGGTTAGTAAGTTACAGCCTTCTACATTAGGGGTCCTGGCCGATCGACCTCACCCACCCCATCCACATAAGCAACGGTTATGGCACTGGGGTCCTTGGGGGAAGGGTTTCCATTTCCCACTTTCAACCTCTCCTGGCCTCACACACAAGAGGCCGACTCCCCTTGAAGTAATGACATATTGATTTTGTTTACTTTCGAGGAAGACTGGCTTTGTAGGAACTTACAAGTGTTGGCAGGAAAGGAACAAAACTAGCCACCACCGCCCACCCCATTGAAAGATCTTCAATTCATTCCAATTTTGATTACATTACACCAGTCAGACAACAGCTGTTTGGCTCAAGCTTTACCCCGGGACTTATAAAGAACACCTGTGTGCTATAGGATAATGGGTTTGGCAGAAGCCTTCTTTGAATTAAGTTGATTTCACTGTTGACGCCCCTCTTACCGCCAGCCCCCGCCCGACCAGCCTCAGCCATGACGACGACCCCTTGGCACAGAGAGAGAGCATGTTATCCATCAGGCCTGTGTGTTTTTTTTTTAAAGGCTCATAATCGCCAGGCTTAGTATTGCAGCGGTGCGCGAAGCCTGGGCGAGACTGAGATCAGTGTGGGATCTGGATGGATAGACTGAGGCAAATGGCACCCCGTGGGTTTGCCTACTCTGCTCATGACGTTTTGTCTGCAAGGCTGTCGAGGACGTCGACGGAGAATCCAAAGCGGCTTGTGTTTTTACATCCGCCTCAGGCAGCCTTCACTCTAATTTCAAACAAATGATCCTTCTGAACAGGAGATAAGGTTTTTGCTGTAGTGTTGCTAGGCAGCCATCCCTCGGCTCCTTTACAAGACTCTAATCAAAACAAACATGTCGTAATCAGTCTGGTAATGAAACAGCTCCCTCTCCAGTTCCATGCACATTTCATTCCCCAAGCACAGCTCTACACTGTTTTATAACATCTACCAGAATAGTCAAATCAATTAAGTTTAATAAAATAATGCTTTTTTCCTGGAAAAATAATAACATTGTAACTGAAGGTCGAAATAACACATGTAGGTTACAGGAACGTCATAAGTAGCCAACATCCTCATTATGTTAAGACAACATGCCCAGTCAGTCCCTAGACTGCCCCTTCCTTCCCATTGCCCTATCACCTGCTGTTGTCTGGAGAGGGTAATGGTGTCCACATGCTTCCAATCACAAACAGTTTGTGCATACATGATGACAATTGAGACTTTTTTTTCTCGTTTTGGTCTTCTGCAAGGGTTTTCCCCTGCTGTTCGCAGAGCTGAAGTCTACGCCCCTTCGCCGGTCAACAGTAGGGATTCTTCAATTAAGTGTTTGTTGTCCATAAATGATGTGTGGTGCAGTATTTTCTCAAAAACACACTTGAGAAATACTGCACCAAACATCTTAGATAGATGTCAAATTGCGTGACTAAGATCTCCTTGGCAAAAACATCAACATTTGTTGAGTTATCCTAGATTCATTCAGACTATTTTGAGGAATGTATACTGTTACGGCGTCTCCAGAGGGACAAAGTACCATTTCAGCCTTTTTAAAATGTTCAAGTGAAGGTCATTTAAGAGAGTATGCGAGCACACTCATTCGGCCAGCTGAACCAAAGCATGCAGAAACCTTAAGCCACCAAACAGTATGGCAACTGACATAACGCCCCTTCACCCCCCCCCACAGACCCTTTTCACTTCCACTGAGTGCTTACAGACCCCTAAAACGTCTTGACAATTTTCCCATCCCCTCCCCCATGAATGCCCAGGGGGGTTGAACAGGGGTGGTGAGGGAGGGGGGCCCTGTCCCCCTGACACAGGGAGAGAAAGGTTGCTGGGGTGTAGGGTTCGGTTTGGGGGCTGTCAGTTGGGCTAGGGCGTCGCAGGGCGGAATCTTCACAAACTGATTAAGAACTGCAGCACGTTAACCAATTGGCAGCCAGAGCCTTCAGATTGACATGAAATGGTCACACTCCTCCCGGTAAGCGCGTTAAGCATTCTATATACCCACCATGTCCCCCACTCCCCGGTCGCTATGCATTTCATTATTGCCCCACTGGTGCGTGAAGATTGAGATAAGATGGGTGGTGGAGGCTATAGGATTTACTCCAGCACCTTGGGATGGGTGGATGCATAGGGATAGTAGGGGAAAGCGATCAATCACAACTCATATCTTCCTCTACTGTATGAAAAGGGGGTAGTGATGTCTAACAAATACACAAACACTGCACAGTGCAGTGCAGTCCACATTATTGTAGCAATTTGATGGAATGGAATCAGAGGAATAATGAACGTCTCAAATATGACGGTGTGTGGGGGTATGCCTTTTGCCTATATTCCAGGATGAATAGGACAGTCAACTGACTTATTTGACATGGAAAGTATTCACAAAATCTGCGCTTTTCCTACAACAATTGTATTCGCTCGAATGAGGACAGCCAGTCCATTCCAGTGCCATTTCAACCCGCGCTAAACTGACCGTTAATTAGATGATATAACCTGCCTCTGGTGCTCCTGGTTTGCGATTCTGAAAACAAAACTCTCGTGCATTTCCATCCAAACCAATGGATAAATCATGGTGTGTTTTAGAGAAGGCAACCCCTGTCAATAACAGCTAACGTTACTAACGAGTTCTCATCCAATTCTTTATAACCGTGGAGCTAAGCCGATCAGCAATGCACGCTACCCTTGTAGTTATATTTAAAGCTTCAGCTTGTTGGCATCAAGTCTTATCAGCCTAGCTACTATCATTGACATTGGCTCGTTGAATTCTAACGCAAAATAATATAGCTGACGTTACCCTCTCCCATAAAGTATTAAATTGCTACAAGTCATCAGTTAATATAAGTTAGTAAATAAAAGCAACGTAACTATGAAAACTGGAAGAGTAGAACAACACTAACGGCAGTGTTAGTCCTCGAGTCACATAATAATAGAACACAATGTATGTGGCCGCTTGTCAAACAAGCTGTGGTTTTGGATATCAATAAAGTATTCATTACCTTGCGTAATCACACGTTGAGCTTTGGCAGCTTTCAATACAAAGTCGGTGCATGGCAGAAGATGATGCAGAAAAGCATTCTGCTGTGCCTTTTCCCGAAAAATAAATACCCGTAAATGACAAATCAGGAATTCAGTCTTCGCAGTTATCCAGCTAGCTAGCATTAGCCACCGTCAGCTCTCCCGCTGCATGGGGCTTACTGACTGACTGGATAACAGTTAGAGCAGCTTCATAACAAAAAATACCGAGATCGATACTTGACAAACACACAGCAAGAACTTTGTATTTTAGCGCAACGATGCACTAAAAGGACAATTTTCGCAACACAAAACAATGCTAAACGTCCAAAATATCACGTTATAGAAAAAAAAGATCGAAAAAAGCAGCTAAACGAAAAAGCAACAAACAATTCGACTCAAAAAGTAGCGGAGTTAATGTTAGCTAGTTGGCATTAGTCATCGACTGTTGTAAGGAGTCATTTGCAAATGAAAGAAAACAGGCAGATTTCAGTAAATTGTCGACGAAAATTGCTAGCTAGCTATCCAACTTGGGTTAAAGTGCAAAATGAAATAAGTTGTGTTTAGGCCGCTAGCTGAGGAGCTAGCAGGTTAGCAACAACATCTGACCGACGACCTTGCTACTACGAATGCAAATTGAAAAACGAATCCAAGAAAATACATTCTCGAAAAATCCAAATGTAGGAGTGGACAGTCATAATGCGTTCAGTGAGCTCTCGTTGACAGCGTTCTTGCAGCCATTTTGTTCAAACTAAGACCGCTCGCTCTTCTCCTCTGAGCAGAAATAATGTAGGAAGTGGCCCCCATGCCCAAGCAGCCAATCCACGCGATCTCCCACTAACAACACAGCATGATCCCGCCCCGTCGTACCCTTGACAATGGCAGTCTGATTTGCTCACTAGAATAAATGATGGACAGGGACAGATAAAGGATGATAAAATAGTGCATGTTTTATTTGCAGCCTACCTTGGACACTATTCAGTTGCATATGTGTGTTAAATATGTGGCAATGACTACCATATAGGTTATTTCTGTTATTGGTGATTTACAGCAATGCAAAACAAATTTAGTAATGTGAACAAAAGGCTAAATGCTTTCAATAATGTATCAAAATAGTATGTGATTAGTTTGCAAATTAGAAGTTTATGCTAGAAGAATAAATCATTTTACAAGGGCCCTTGATTCTATCATATTACCTTCCTCAAAATCTTGAAGTCACATGAAGTCCACCAAGAAGGAGCATATTTCAATTCCAGACTAATTGACAATTGATTGATGAAGGACGACTATTCCCCTTGTTCTGCTTCTCAGATTCAAGAAAGGATTGTGGCCCCAACTCATTCTTGATGCCTCTTTTCTTATGGAAATGACCATGCATCGTGCAGTATGCACACAGTGGGAATAGGTCAAAGTTGTGGTCCACAAAGGGGAGAATTGACCAGTGAGAACAGCCTAGACTAGACTGCACAGCCCCATAGATCACAGCAGAGACTGTCAATGAGAAAGCCAGAACCCAGACAAAGTTTCTTCCTATTGGAGGCAAGCTGCCCAAAGCTATTGCGAAAGCCAAATCTAGCTGAATGGGAAAAACAGCTGTTTAATCTTGGGGGTTAAGGGAGGTGAGCAGAGAAGGCTGCATTCCTTGGAGTTTTCATGTGATAACAAACTTGTAATACTGCCACACATACAGTGAGCTCCAAAAGTAAAACTATGAGGTTAAAGTGCAGACTGCTAACTTTCATTTGAGTGTATGTTCATCCATATTGGGTGAACAGTTCAGAAATTACAACCCTTTTTATACATAGTCCCCCCCATTTTTTGGGATAAAAAGTATTTGGACAAATGCACTTATGTGTATTAAAGTAGTAAAAAATTAAGTCCAATATTCAGAGGGCAATGACTACATCAAACTTGTGACTACACATTTGTTGGATGCATTTGCTGTTTGTTTTGGTTAAGTTTCTGATTATCTTGTGCCCAGTAGAAATTAATTGTAAATAATGTATTGTCATTTTAGACTCAATTTTATTGTAAATAAGAATATATGTTTCTAAACACTTCTACTTTAATGTGGATGCTACCATGAATCCTGAATTAATTGTGAATAATGATGAGTGAGAAAAGTTGATGCACAAATATCCTACCCCCAAGACATGCTAACCTCTCACCATTACAATAACAGGGGAGGTTAGCATTTTGGAGGGGTATGTGCCACTGTCCCAATACTTTGAGGTCACTGTATATACTGTAGGTAGGTGTGAGGTTATTCACATTACAATACTGCACTTTTGTAGAGTGCATTTTGCAAGCACCTGCCAGCATCAGAGCAAGCCTGCCATCCAGGCAGGCTAATGCATAACTAACATCCACATTTGCAGAACTCTCACCACAAAGTCATTAGTGCACTTTAAAAAGAGAGATGAGATCTATGCCCCCACGTAGGACACCATCACACCTCCCACTTTAATAGTGAGTGGCAAGTAGCTGGACATGAATGCAGAGAAGAACAAAAGGGTAAACAACTGACATCTATTCTGAGTTTAGATCCTAAATGGCACCGTTTTCCCCTACATAGTGCACTACTTTTGACCAGAGCCAGTCAAAAGTAGTGCACTACATAGGGAATAGGGTGCCATTCGGGACAATACTTAATCAGTGCTGCAATTCTTTTTTTTTAGGTGTCTCGGATGATTCTTTGACTAGGGCCAATTTCCCTAATTGCTTTCACATTTAAGCTAGCCGTCTGATGGAGGGGTGGCAATGAGAAAGGTCTGGTTGATATTCTGTTAAGAGGAAATCCAGACATGAGGTGAGGCGGATGGACTGCGGCGCTGGCAATCACTCACTTTCTCCTCTCTTCTGCTCTCCTGGGATACTCCTCTCCTCAGTCTTTCTTCCCCATTCTTTTTTTTCTTCATTTAAGCACCCTGTGATCATGTCTTTTGTTTTAATTCCAGTTCAATCACGTGTGTTCCACAGAAGGTTTTCATTTCTTGCCTGCCGTGAGATCTTGCTAGCAGAGACACTCCCACACACAAGTTACTGTATATCTGCGCACACACACTATTGTGGCTACATGTATATTTGATGCATGTGCTTTGGCTACTTCTGAAACATTTCTAGACAGTCAAAACTGAGAGACAGACACAATCAGGAACCAATTGTCCAATGCAAATCTCAATACGTTTGGCGTTTCTTTAAGAAACAGACAGAGATATTCCATGTGTTATGATGATGAAGAATACTAGCCTGGTCCCAGATCTGTTTGTGCTGTCTTGCCATCTCCTATGGTCATTGGAGAGCTAAACATTCAAGCTGTCAAGACTGCAGAAACAGATCTTGAACCAGGTCAGAAGAAAAGTACATATAAATGACAATCCAGCTTTTCCAAAAAGTCTACAATTTATCAGTTCTCACGACACGAAAACCCCTCTCCCAATTTTCAGTTAATTGCCTTATCTTGTGGAATTAGGAATTAACAAAATAAAAATGACCGGGTGAAAAGCCAAACAATTCACTGAACGACGAGCCAAAAAGTGAATCTTTGTTTACACTCCCTCCCTTGTCATTACGTCTGAAAATGGCACCCTATTCCCTTAGTGCACTACTTTTGACACGAAATGGCTCCCTATCCCCTATATAGTGCACTACTTTTGACCCCAAATGGCACACTATTCCCTATATAGTGCACTACTTAGTATTTTGGGTCGGCAGGTAGCGGTAGTGGTTAGAGCATTGGGCCAGTAACCGAAAGGTTGCTAGATCGAATCCCCGAGCTTACAAGGTAAAAATCTGTCGTTCTGCCCCTGAACCCACCGTTCCTAGGCCGTCATTGTAAATAAGAACGTGTTCTTAACTGACTTGCCTAGTTAAATAAAGGTTAAATAAAATAAAAAATAATGTAAAGAAAATTGTAACTAATGCACTATATGCAATAGACAAGGAACCCATCACTGGTTCCCTGTCTGGTGCAGGATGATAGATGATAGGCCAGGTTTTTGGTATTGATCATGAATCCTGAATCCTCCAGTCTGGAGATTAGGCCTAGGAGTAATCAAAATGCAGACGGTGGCTGCCGCTCCGTTCAAAGTGACATTTCCAAAGGCATGACTTGACGTATGCTAAATGCTACAGCGATGATCAGTCTGACATGGGAGTACCAAGAGACAACAACCAAACTAGAGCCTGAGTGTCCCCAACTCTGCGCTTTTCACCCTACTGAATAGAGAGGTGACGATCAAAGTTCCACGCACCAATAATACAAATCATAACATCATTCCATGCTGCTACAGGTATAAGATTAATTTAGCAATCCAAATAAAATGTATTTATATAGCCCTTCATACATCAGCTGATATCTCAAAGTGCTGTACAGAAACCCAGCCTAAAACCCCAAACAGCAAGCAATGCAGGTGTAGAAGCACGGTGGCTAGGAAAAACTCCCTAGAAAGGCCAAAACCTAGGAAGAAACCTAGAGAGGAACCAGGCTATGTGGGGTGGCCAGTCCTCTTCTGGCTGTGCCAGGTGGAGATTATAACAGAACATGGTCCAAGTTGTTCAAATGTTCATAAATGACCAGCATGGTAAAATAATAATAATCACAGGCAGAACAGTTGAAACTGGAGCAGCAGCACAGCCAGGTGGACTGGGGACAACAAGGAGTCATCATGTCAGGTAGTCTTGAGGCATGGTCCTAGGGCTCAGGTCCTCCGAGAGAGAGAAAGAAAGAGAGAAAAGAGAGAATTAGAGAGGGCATACTTAAATTCCCACAGGACACCGGATAGGACAGGAGAAGTACTCCAGATATAACAAACTGACCCTAGCCCCCCGACACATAAACTACTGCAGCATAAATACTGGAGGCTGAGACAGGAGGGGTCAGGAGACACTGTGGCCCCATCCGAGGACACCCCCGGACAGGGCCAAACAGGAAGGATATAACACCACCCACTTTGCCAAAGCACAGCCCCCACACCACTAGAGGGATATCTTCAACCACCAACTTACCATCCTGAGACAAGGCCGAGTATAGCTCACAAAGATCTCTGCCACGGCACAACCCAAGGGGGGGCGCCAACCCAGACAGGACGATCACATCAGTGACTCAACCCACTCAAGTGACGCACCCCTCCTAGGGACGGTATGAAAGAGCCCTAGTAAGCCAGTGACTCAGCCCCTGTAATAGGGTTAGAGGCAGAGAATCCCAGTGGAAAGAGGGGAACCGGCCAGGCAGAGACAGTAAGTGCGGTTCGTTGCTCCAGAGCCTTTCCGTTCACCTTCCCACTCCTGGGCCAGACTACACTCAATCATATGACCCACTGAAGAGATCAGTAAAGACTTAAAGGTTGAGACCGAGTTTGCGTCTCTCACATAGGTAGGCAGACCATCCCATAAAAATGGAGCTCTATAGGAGAAAGACCTGCCTCCAGATGTTTGCTTAGATATTCTAGGGACAATTAGGAGGCCTGCGTCTTGTGACCGTAGCGTACGTGTAGGTATGTACGGCAGGACCAAATCAGAGAGATAGGTAGGAGCAAGCCCATGTAATGCTTTGTAGAAACTGTGAAACTAGTCATTTACTGTAGTAGTGGTAGGGCTGTCATATAACCTATACTGTCATCTTCTCTGAGGGCCATACCATTGTAATGTGAGAAGAGGGACTTTAGAAAGCATATTGCCATACCCATCAGGTGGACAGAGCCTTTTTTTTATTATAGGCCTTGTAAAGATTACAGTGAATTACCCAGAGAACAGAGGGCAAGGCCAATAAAATATGTGAAAGAGAGTGAGAGGAATAGAATCTGGAATAGAGAGCGAGAGAGAGAGAGAGAGAGAGAGAGAGAGAGAGGCAGAGCCTGTTCACCTGTGCAGTGCATAGTGGACCTTGGCCACAGGGTGACTGATTCAATTTCTATACAGGGGACAACAACAAGCAGAGCTTCTACAGAATAGCCGGTTACAGCAGCAGGCCTAGGGGACTGTATCGACTGAGGGAGGGGTGTGTGTGTGTATTGTAGTGCTGGTGGTGTGTTATATGGGCCGAGGGGAGAGTGGAGCAGTGTGGTGCAGTAGGACAGCGTTTCTGAGCTGTGGTAATTTCCCCAGAGAGTACTGGCCAGGTAGAGGGAGGAGAAGGAAGGAGGAGTGGAAGAGGAAAGGAGGGAGGAAGAGAGAGGGAGTGTGTTCATAAATAATGATGGATCATACAAACAGCATAGACGGGAGTAATGGAAAGAGTGGCAAAAGAGAGGAAAGGAAGGCTCATCCAACGCACCATTAAAAACTCTTTTCAAGCTTTATTTTTGGGACAACTGCTGTCAACACATTTAATAAGCCCATTTCTATTCTCCTTTCCAACGTGTCATTTTTATCAATGAGCAGTTGAAGTGCCCTATTGTTTTCGTTGCTAATTCCATCTATTAATTGCACTTCAGGTTTACTGATGACCTTGCATATTTTGTTGTTCGTGGTGCCCCTTAATATTAGCATACATTAATCCCAGCTTATCTTTCATCCCCAATGAATAGCTCTTTGCATATTGTGTGCGTGTGTGTGTACATGTGAGTGTGTATGTGTGTACATGTGAGTGTGTGTATAACGTTCTGTTTGTGTGTGTGAGAGTGTGTGTGTGTGTACAGTGCTTGACTTGGGTAGGAGCTCACTGGAGCAGAGTACTGCTAGAGCTCTTGTTCCTGTTATAGAATATTATTGTGGAGCACCTGTACCTAAATATAAACTGTACCGGCACCCAAAATGAGTACTGGGACCTATTTCAGTCATAGTCAAGCACTGTGTGTGTGTTTGTGTGCATACATTAACGTATGCATGGGTATTTGCCCCCGCCCTCTCCACAAATTAATTAAAGGGAATAAGACCTGTGTGGATTTTATGGTGTTCTGGGAACCGACTGGCTAATCAGATTTATTGCACACTTAAGCTTAATTAATTGCATTTATGGATTCAAATGAATAATGAAGTACTCACAAGCGTTGTTTCTGTTTCATCAACCTGCAGAGGCAAACCACTGGAACAATGATAATGACCTGGAGATGGGACAGGAGAGCTGTCAATCAACTAAGGTTCAACTCAACAATATCTACTCTTATAGAATACCATGTTCCTCTAACTACCAATGAAATTAGCCAAATGTAGCCTATTAGATGTATTTCAAATGGGATTGGATTCATTTGTTTTGTATGCAAATATTGCTTCTGGTTTAGAAATCTATGATTATAGGAATATACAACTGATTCAACCACTAACAGATTTACAACAGAAGGGAAAAATAAGTGTGTGTGTCTGCACGCACGCGCTATGTCCTCATTTGGACTCCCCAAAACGCTCCAAGCTTTCCATTAGAAAAGGTGGCACTTATCCAATGAAAGCCAATGTGTATTACTACCTGGGCCTCCACAAACAGACAACATATCCTGACCTTCATATGATCTACCACCAGATCAATAGCATCATCATTGCAGAGGACTGTCCACATATTAACCCAGCCAGGGCTCCTGCACGCACACACACCTTCCCCCAGCAGGGCCCCATCGTTATCGATCAGCCTGTATTGACTGACACAGAGCCACAGAACTGCCGTGTGTATTGTACACACACACACACACACACACACACACACACACACACACACACACACACACACACACACACACACACACACACACACACACACACACACACACACACACACACACACACAGCTGTTGACTTTAATTTTCACTGGCTGCCTGGCTGGTGTGGAGATTACTGGGGGGGAGGGAGAGTGTGGGTGTTTTGGAATAGGAGCGATGGCGGTGGAGGGAGGAGAGATGAATTTTTTTTGTGGGCTTAGTGGCTTGACCTTTGACTTGAGGGCACATACTGTACACAATGTTGGTGGGACGTGCTGTGGTTTCACATTAGCTGGCAGAGTTACAATGTTATGGCTATGGATGGAAATCATATTACGCACACACACACACAAAGACAAACCACATCTCCATAAACATGCACCCACACACAAACAAAACAACAATGCGAGGGACAAGCAAATCAATAACAACACGGCTTTTATCCGCCAAAAGGCAGCCAAGTCATTCCATCTCCCATATAAATGTAGGTGGCATATCCAAAGGCTAGGGCTGATATTTAGGAGTCCATTAACAGAGGTCTGAGATGGGTTAATTCACTGTTTGCAGCACCAGGAACCCCAGGGCTTCAGGGCACAGAGAGAGAAGGGAGGGATGCAGAGAAGATGGAAAGGGAGAGGGGTTTGTGGTGAGCAATATCATCCCTTTCCCCTCTTTCTCTCTTTTCCTCTCTGCCCACCACCGTGTCATTTTGATTAATGCTGCTTTCCTTTGCGGTCACAGGAATAGTGGGACGCTCTCTCCCCCCCCTCCCCCACACACACGAACTGAAGGAGGGTAACGGCGGCATAATTCACTCCCTGGTGAAAGCTGTGCTCTCTCCGCGGCGGCTGTGGCTCTAATCTGAAATGTAATCAAAACTGTCCGTAATACAATTGTGTTTCAAGAGGCTAGAGAGAGAAGCCTAATGATATATTTTATATTTGAGATTCTTCAAAGTAGCCACCCTTTGCCTTGATGACTGCTTCGCACACTCTCAATTAACAGGTGTACCTTTGTGGAATTTCTTTCCTTCTTAATTCGTTTGAGCCAATCAGTTGGGATGTGACAAGGTAGGGGTGGTAAACAGAAGATCGCCCTATAAGTCCATATTATGGCAAGAAAAAGCTCAAATAAGCAAAGAGAAACGACAGTCCATCATTACTTTAAGACATGAAGGTCAGTCAATGCGGAAAATGTCAAGAACTTTGAATCCAGCGCTATGATGAGACTGGCTCTCATGAGGACCGCCACAGGAAAGAAAGACCCAGAGTTGCATAACCCCAGTATGTCGTGGACAGAGAGGAGGTTGTTGGGATGGTCGCAGGAGTGTCATGGGTGGTGTCTCTCTGTGTCAATATGTGCTACCTCCGTGGAAAGTCTGGACCAGGCCACCCACGTCCCTATCCTACAGCCCTGCAGATCGCCGAGGCTCTCTTCTCTCACGACTTCCGGCACTACGGGATCCCGGAGGATCCTCAGTTCACCTCCCGTGTCTGGAAGGCCTTCATAGAACGACTGGGGATCACGGTCAGCCTCACCTCCGGGTACCGTCCCCAATCTAATGGGCAGGTGGAAAGGGTAAATCAGAAACTGGGTAGGTACCTTCGTAGTTACTGTCAGGACCAGCCCGGGGGAGTGGGTTGCGTTTCTTCCTTGGGAAGAATTGTGCACAAAACTCTCTCTGTCCCTCCTCCACTAACCTCACACCCTTTCAGTGTGTTCTACGCTATCAGCCGGCCCAGGCACCGGAGTCAGATAGAGGCTTCTGCGGTGGACGATTGGTTCTGGCGCCGAGGTGGTATGGAACACCGCGCACACCCGTCACACCAGCCTTCGCTTGGTCTCCCCCTCCTATCCAGCTCAGGAGTTTGGCGTCGCCAGCCTACTGCTGGCAAACGCCCTTCACTCATCAAACCCGGACTTGTCTCTTCATCAATACACACACCTGGTTCCAATCCCACTCTATCACTGTATATATACTCCCTCTGCCATTTGTCTTTGTCGGTCATCGTAAATGTTACTTGTTTTCCTGAGAGGAATCTCTCCTACTATTTCCTGAGCACTTTATATTTTGCACTTTGGGTTCACCCTGTCCCTTTTTGTTTATGAAGATATATTTTGAGCACAACAACGTTTGGGTTTTGTTCCACTTTGGTCTATGGTGCTTAAATAAATTCAGTAGTTCTAAACCTGCGACTGCCTACTCCTCTCTACACTAGTGACAAATAGACTCCCGAAGACACATACTGGCACACACAAATACAAACACACATACAGCCTGCTTACAACCACACAAGAATACAAGCACATCCTAAATGGACACCGACACATCAACATTCTATGTTTGCTTCAAAGACACAACTCCTCCTCCTCCTCCTCCTTTCTCATACCCATTCCCAGATGACTACCAGAGTGATGTCACAATCTTATGAATAGAGTTGTGTTGGCTTGGCTCTGTCACCATGCATTCTTTGGCTATGGCAGCTCTTAGCAACCAATGCCCCAGTCACCCCCCCACCCCCCCCCCCCCAGTCTCAGTCTGCCCCGGCTTGGCACAGACCTCATAGGATGCGTCCCAAATGGCAACCTATTCCCTATATAGTCCTTCAAAGGTAGTGCACTATAAAGGGAATAGGGTGCAATTTGGGACGCACCATGGACCAGACTGGCGCACGGGCACAGAGAGTGTGCCAGCCTGATTAACGCCATCATTATCACAGCACATGTTAGTACAGCAGACGCCCTCTGCTCTCTCTGTCTGCTCTGAATTCAATACTGGTCCATCAGAGAAGCATGGAGTTCTATGGCCTACGGTCTATTTGAAAGCCCATTAGAGACAATGCTTCAGTAACAATAGCTGACAGAAAGAGGGCATATAGGTTATGTGAGTCAGTAGTGTGCGTGTGCGACCCTTACATGTGTTTGATGTCTACGTGTGTTTTTTGTGTGTGTGAGGGGGTCAGTGGCCAGTGCAGTGAACCGCAGGCCTGTCCAACCAAGATGGCCACCTCCAACCGTGGTCAAAGGAGAAGCCTGTAATCTCAGCCTGGAAGCCAGTCCTGCTGTGCACCATCAATTTGTCTCTCACTTCTCTCCCCCTCCCCCTCTCGCCTTTCTTCTCTCCCTGCTCCCTGCTCTCTTTTTCCAGTCGGCGCACACACACACACTCCGGATCGTCATGAATCTTTCATGGCATCACTCTGTATAATCCCTGAGGCGTGCTCCCCCGAGACCCACACACACACCCCGCCTCCATCACCTTATGCCAGGCGAAGAAAGAGGGAGGGAGGGATGGCGAGGGAGAGAGAGAGATGGGGAAAAGGCGAGAGGGAGAGAAGGGCGGGAGAGCAAGAGTGATAGAAAGGGGAAGGGAAGATAGATGAGAGGGGGAGATGGAGAGGGAAGAGAGAGAGAGAGAGAGAGAGAGAGAGAGAGAGAGAGAGAGAGAGAGAGAGAAGAGAGAGAGAGAGAGAGTCAAAGACAAATTGTAGGTTTGCAGAAGTACGGGCTTCACAGGGGTCTGAATCCACCACACCTTGGACCAAAGAAAACAACTGAGGAAGAGAGTAGGAGATAACAAAAGAAAAAGGTTTGTTCTTCTCTTTCGCGCTCCAGGCATCAATGCAAAGTCAATTGGCTGGGGCATGGTCTGAGCGAAACACTGCTGAACATATCGATCCCTATGATAATAAAAGGAGCTGTGTGTGTGTGGTGTGATTAAACACGTACTTAATATGTATTGTGTAATAAATGTGTAACTTACACGTGATAAATGCTACGTAACTAAATTCTTAATAAATGCTGAATATTTTTAACCCTGTGATGTCACATAATTCACGTCATATAATACATGCATAGTATGCTTAAATGCTTAACCGTAGATTCATTCCGGTTCACTGGGTTTTTGAGAGAGAAAATATCTTGGGAACATAAGTCAACGTGGGAGCTGCAATGCACCCTGGGAGAGCTGAGGTCTGGTGTGTGCATGATGTACTCATGGTAGGAGGAGGGATGGATTAGATGTGTTAATTATGAGGAAAAACACACGGGAGGCGTCAAGGCATGGAGAATATCTCACCTCACAGCCCAGATGAGCTTATTACACCGCCGCTCCTGATTTACACTGACTCTGATTAAGAAGGCTGTCCAGAAGTCAAAGTATGTGTGATAAAACGATAGAAAGAGGTCACTGAGGTTGCAAGGTCCCCATACATGCAGAGAAAAAGAAAGAGAGAAAGAAAGAAAGAAAGAAAGGGAAAAAGAGAGAAAGAAAGAGAAATAATGACATTACGCTGCTTTTACACGGTCCTGATATACAGTATGTGCCATATATACTCAAGACACAAGGCACCACTCTCGCCCTAGAGGAGGGTACACTTCAAGGTCTTTGGCAAACAGGTTAGATAAAGGGTTATGTGTGTGTGTCATAAATACCAGTGCATTTGGAGGGTCCAAAGTAGTGCACTATATAGGGAATAGGGTGCCCTTTGGGATGCAACCCTAAAAGGTCAGTAATGTGTCCCTGCTGGACCTCTGCCCTTCTTTCCATTACGGCTCCCACAAATCCTGCTGTATTAAACGTAGCAGAGGCTCTTTGCACATCACACACACTGCTCTGCCATGCGCACTGTGTTTGAGCACCACCTACGAAATGCAATTAGGGTGAGTTATTGCCAGGCTGTAGTGGTGGGGGAAGGGGGTGAGAGGGGGATGCATCCCATCAGCAGCACAGCAACAACCTCACCGATGCAGCCCAGCCCAGCCAGCCAGTAAGCCAGCCAGTAAGCCAGCCATCTACGGTCCTTCCAGTCAGTCAGACCTCCAGTCAGTCAGCAGCTCCTTGGCAAGCGGAGAGAGAGGGGGCAAATGGAGGGGGCAGTGCCAATTTCACGCCTCTGCTCCTGCCTCTTCCAGCTGCACGTTTCCTGCCTAGCTCTCTTCAAAACCCCCCTATCCTATCGCCCTTCCTCCACTGACTACACCCTCTCTCTCCCTCCCTCCCTCCCTCCATCCCCTCCTCCCCCGGTCAGAGAGTGACAGCGCGGTGGCATGGGCATCCATCTCCAGATAATAACCCAGCTGCATAATAAACCGCCGCCCGCCACATCTGAGCTGCCGAGGAGGAATAAAAAAAGAAACATTTAGCATCAGCCAGCAGCAGCATGACAAGCCACGTCCCCTTTAGCAGCTCTGCAGCGATGCCTCGCTACAAGGAGACAAATGCCTCGCTGTGGTCTCTAATACATACCCAGTACAAGGGCAAGAGGAGGGCATAAAAACACCTTTATTTGCATGCGTAAAGGTAACATTCGTTTACCATTTGCGCAACACGACGCCTCTTAACGACCCTCCCTCTTCCCCTGATTGAAGCGCCTGCTAATTTGCCGTAATTGCACAACAATAGAATAAGCAATTCATGTGAGATGCAGATGTACGTTGACATATTCCCACCTGTGCAAATGTAAAAAATGCATTACTAAATGCCTGTTGTGGCTACGGCTATCTAAGCAGTCATAAACATTAGTTGTGAAGGTGTGTATCTTGTAGCACTACAGGACTACAATACATTCTCTTCTTCCCAGTAACATGGCAAGCAACACCCCTGATAGGTTTGTCCGCCGCTAATTGTTGGCAGCAGTTGGATTTTCAAAGACAGGAGCCGGTGAGGGTTTCCATTTTTAGTGGCACACTGTTTACAGCCTCCACTGCAGAGCAGAGATGTCGGCTGAGTCCGAAATGGCACCCTATTCCCTTTTGAGGGGACTAATATTGACCAGGGCCCTGGTCAAAAGTTGTGCCCTAAATAGGGAATAGGTTACCATTTGCGAGTCAAACAGAGCCAGGGCCGCATGGCTACCTTTGTTTGTACAGCAGCTCCTCCACGCAGTAACAGAGATAATCTCCACTGCTTCTCAGAACGATGGGATGGAGAGGTGTGAATGTCTGGGTGGGAGGATGGAGGTAAGCGTGATGAGGAGAGGTGTGGGGTAGACTGAGCTGCGTGGTTGTCTGGGTGGGGTGGGGTGGGTTGGATAGAAAGCTTATGAGGAGAGATGTGGGAGTAGAGTAGCATGAGGCAGCATGGATGTCTGGGGTGGGTCGGCTGGGTGGTGGATGCATGGAGGTGTGGAATGGTATCAAATACATAAAACATGCCATTTCCAACCACTCCGTTCCAGCCATTATGATGAGCCATCCTCCCCTCAGCAGCCTCCTGTGGAGAGGGGATACTGTACAGGGAGGGAGTTTGGGGGGGGGTTTGACAACTTAGAAACCGAGAGCGTCCCTCCCAAGGCCATCAATGGGATTAAGCAGTGCTACCAAGATACTTTTATTGAACCAGGGGGACCAGTTGAATCCGGGGACTATTTTTATCCATATTTTCTCACCATTATATCTATATGGTGCCTTTTCCCCATTATTTAAGGGAAAGAGACAGCCAGTTTGTGATCTACAAATGAATGTAATCGCCAACATGGATTGCCATGACCACCTCAGAACTCACGACACCTGAAAATTCCATGATTCCCTGGAATATCCCTGGAGATTTACGCCAGAAATGACGCCAAGAAAAGGATTTCACACATACGTGAACTGTGAGACTCTTTTCCTTAAGGCGTCTATCAGAGCGTTGAGAAAATCCTGCCTTCTCTGGTCAATCTTTCCTTATTCCCTGGCACGTTGCCCCAATTACACATTTGTCTGGGATTTCCCAGAAAAACGTGAATAGTCTACATGAATGGTCTAGGAGGGGTTCTTTTGCAAATTACACATTATCCATGCGCAGGAAGTGGAGGCCTATTAAAGTTGAATCAGACATTGATGCTGCGCGTATCAGGAGAACAATCCCCCGGTTACATTAATAACTGACAATTAATCACCGGTCACTTAGCAGACGGATAACGACATGCTGTTAAAGACGTCCTAATCTGTCCGTCCGCCGAGGGAAGGATGGAAGCAGAGAGTAGGATGAGGAAATTGGCACAGTGTAATCTGTCCGTCTGCCGAGGGAAGGATGGAAGCAGAGAGTAGGATGAGGAAATTGGCACAGTGTAATCTGTCCGTCTGCCGAGGGAAGGATGGAAGCAGAGAGTAGGATGAGGAAATTGGCACAGTGTAATCTGTCCGTCAACGGAGAGAGAGGAGAGAAGGGTGGGGGAAATTATCACAAATTGTAATCTGTCCGTCAACGGAGAGAGAGGAGAGAAGGGTGGGGGAAATTATCACAAATTGTAATCTGTCCGTCAACGGAGAGAGAGGAGAGAAGGGTGGGGGAAATTATCACAAATTGTAATCTGTCCGTCAACGGAGAGAGAGGAGAGAAGGGTGGGGGAAATTATCACAAATTGTAATCTGTCGTCAACGGAGAGAGGAGGGGGGGGGAAATTATCACAAATTGTAATCTGTCCGTCAACGGAGAGAGAGGAGAGGTGGGGGAAATTATCACAAATTGTAATCTGTCCGTCAACGGAGAGAGAGGAGAGAAGGGTGGGGGAAATTATCACAAATTGTAATCTGTCCGTCAACGGAGAGAGAGGAGAGAAGGTTGGGGGAAATTATCACAAATTGTAATCTGTCTGTCCGTCGACAGAGGAAAGAGGTAGAGACAGATGGAGGGAAATTGGCAAAGTGTAAAATCGAAGAAGAGAGCTGGGTGTTTCTCCTTGACAGCCTGCCAAAGTGAGGGGGTTATAGCCTGGTCCCAGATCTGTTTGTGCCTTCTTGCCAACTTGGCTAGCAATAACAGATAGCATAGCAATAACAGATCAGGGACCAGACCATGAGGGGGTAGCTGGCTGCTGAGATCCCTTGCCATGCCCAGTTTCTGGGCACTGATCTGGGCAAGGGATGAAAGCTGGAAGGGGGATTAGATATGGGCAGTAGCACTGGAAATGCTCACTACATGTCTCTATTGCTAAGAGTTCTGAGGATGGACCTGCAACAGAAAACCACCATTGTTCTGTCAGAAAACAGAGAAGAGACGAGGGAGTAGGCATGGAGAGAGGAAGGGACAGAGGTGAGGGGAGACAAGCAGGGGGGAAATTTCACTTCCACAGTTGGCTAGTAGAGGAAATCCTGCAATTTCTCCGCAGTGAGAAACCAGTGGCGTAAAACATTTTGCTTCAGAGCTGCATCCCTTCATCACCCCCTTTCTTTAACCCCTTTAACCCCCCCCCCCCCACCCCTCCATGGTGGTCTACGCCAGTGACACTTCCCTATAGAGTTCTCACTGTACAACAACAAAATCACCCTGTCCCTGAACCCGTGAAGTCTACCCCGCTCTCCAAACAAAACAATGACTACATTTCCACCTACGGATCCTACTACAATACCTGATAGATGGGAGGGGTCAACAGAGGTTAAAACAGAGCATTGAATATTAGAGTGGGTGAATGGCACACAACAAAGGACATAATTGAGACGCTCCAACAAAGCAATTACATCCTTTAATAAAGCCATAATTGTGTTTCATTACGACGCACGCAGCAGCGACATCTATTTGCGGCCTCCTTTTATTCTCTCCACTTCAAGTGTTGTGTGGGCCGCTAACCTCCGAGTGCCTCAAACAATGCATACTATTCTTTTGCTGGTGATCAGAGCACACACGTACACAAAGTGCACACACACACACACACACACACACACACACACACACACACACACACACACACACACACACACACACACACACACACACACACACACACACACACACACACACAAGCGAGACACTGCTCACAGCGACACCGTGGAAATCTCTCCATTGAGAACCTGTAATTATAGACTCAAGATAAATCAATTAACAAGAACATATAGCCTTTAATTTAATCCACGGCTAATTAAAGAGGGATACGAGGGTGGGGGGAGGAGAGGGAGAGGGAAGGAGTTATGGGTGGTGTGTGTATCCAATGTTGTGAGTGAACGAGGCTGGGGGATTGTTAGGGTATAGAGAGAGTATAATGGCATCACAAATGGTACCCTATTCCCTTTGTAGTGCACTACTTTTGAGCAGGGCCCATAGTGGCTCTGGTCAAAAGATGTGCACCATATAAGGAAAAGGGTCCCATTTGGAACATACTATATGAATAGCCTGATTGAAGCCAAATCCGTTGGTAGTTAAATCTCCACTGTTAGTTCAACCAACCTAAATATCACCTGGGGGTAGAGACTGACAGGTGGCACTTTTAATTGAACTGAATGAGAAGTTGATTAGAGAAATGGTAGGTCTGATGGGAGTGTGAGGTAAGAGGGGTAGAAACGAACGCTGGAGACCGACACAAACCTCGCTGAACGAATTATCGGGAGCTCGATTCCTTGACTCCCCGTGGTCAGAAAAACATGCAATCCTTAATCCTGCAGAACGAATCTCTTTGCGCAAATAAACATTCATTCTCACCTTCACTTTACGATACCAGCAGTCTATTCGCAAGATGGTACGTGTCTCTTGCAGTGGTAGTCAATGGGAAGCTTTTATAACAGGATATGACAAGTGTGTGTGTGTGTGCATATTGGAGAAACTCACTCCGCACATATCCCCCAACCGGGGATGGGAATCTGCATCAGCTGGTTGTATGTATGCGGCCCTGCTCTGCGCTGATGGCAATCTCCCAGTTTCAATTTAGCCGAGCGGCACGGAGATGTCGTCGTGTTCCGGTCCCGCTGACTATCTCCTTTTTCAATCCCCCTTACCTCCACATCTTGCCGTGTCCGCCTCTCACACCAGCAAATTGAACAGAGGGGAACCGGAAGGAGGTGACAGACATCAAATTGTCCCGGTTAGGATAGGTTTGGACAGTTGAGTCCCTGGGATGGAGGGATATCTGGGGTGGGGGGAAGTGGGTCTAGTCTTGTGATAAGGCTAGACCCAAAGTTTTCAGTGTGATACCAAGGTGCAAGGCAAGGGTTACAGTATAAATCCCTACCGTTACACTATTTTGACCTGATAAAACTTAATATATGATAGCGACTGTATTTTTACAGAATTTAGAAAGGTAACGTTAGCTGGGATTAATCTGACGGTACACTATGCTGAGAAAAATTATATTGGATGATAATCCAAGTTAACATATAATCGATAATCACTGTAGTAGAAAGTGTATTACTATCATGAAACTATATCAAACTCAGAGGGACTTACAGGAATCTCTTTGATCGATAAGAAAATGAGGGGGAAAGAGAGAAAGGGATAGAACAAATGAAAGAGAAACCTCGACTGTGTCAGTGTGAAATGTGATGGACTCCTCCCACTTACGGTCATTTCTCTTCCTGGCGTGGCGTGCTGAGCGTGATGTCACTCCAATACTACCACTACTGTTTATGACACAGGGAGTGTCTCTGGTCCGCCCCACACTGGGCACCAGTGGTGTAAAGTACTGAAGTAAAAATACTTAGGTAGTTTTTGGGGGTATTTGTACTTTACTATTTATATTTTTGACAACTTTTCTTCACTACATTTCTAAAGAAAATAATGTACTTTTTAATCCATAGATTCTCCCTGACACCCAAACGTACTCTAATGGTCTAATTCACACACTTATCAAGAGAACGTCCTAAACACATGCTTAGTTTGTAAATGATGTCCGAGTGTTGGAGAGTTCCCCTGGCTATCCATAAATTTAAAAAACAAGAAAATTGTGCCATCTGGTTTGATTAATATAAAGAATTTTAAATTATTTATACTTTTACTTTTGATACTTAAGTATATTTGAGCAATTACATGTATTTTTTTATAATTAAGTATATTTAAAACAAAATACTTAAACTTTTACTCAAGCAGGATTTTACTGGGTGACTTTCACTTTTACTTGAGTCATTTTATTTTAAGGGTATCTTTACTTTTACTCAAGTATGACAATTGGGTACTTTTTCTACCACTGCTGGGTACATTAATCTTCATTTGGAACTAATGCCTTTAGTCAGGAGGATTTGGGAGACCTGAGAGTCTGTGTCTATCTGACAAAATCCACAAAATAATACCATACCACTTAGAATGAGACACTGTATAGGGCATACATTGGCGTAGTCGGCAGGATTAATTACTCAGATCTATCAGTAAATCCTCCTAAGCGGTGTTCTTAGTGTTATGCTAGTGTGGACATTGGTACGAAGTCTGTAACTGGAAGGAAGCACAGCATGGTTGAGGCTGGCTAGCTGGCTATGGAATGACTGACTGGCTGGCTGAGCTGCCATTCATTGGTATTAGTGTAATTACAGCCACAGATGAGCTCTGTGATGCTATTGATTTTCTCTGTTCCAAACACTGGGGATGGAGAGAGCGAGAGAGAGGGAGTGAGAAACTGAGGGGATATGGAGATTACAATTATGGACAACCTTGAACCAAGATAAGGACAAAAGACAACCAGTGTAAGAGAAACAATATAGGCATCTGAGCTGTATCTAAATGTATATGCATCCTAAAGCTACCTTCAAGCTAACAAAGACAGACTTAGCCAGGACATTCCAACCAACTGCACTCCATCTAAGGTCATTTATAGGCTATTGAGTGCATATAGATGGATTATATGCTAACATTCCGCACTGCACACACACTCTCCCCCTGTGCCCTCTGGGCTCATAGAGAGCTCATTATTTCCTTGAATTAGCTTATATTAAGGTGACCAGATTTCTGAAATTAAAACCGGGGACATTTCCAGTTCGGCGGTCAATATATAATTAAAATATCCAATGCTATTATCCATGATAAAAAAACAGGGGGACAATTCCAGTTTTGTGTATTTAGTCTAACAGGCACACTGTGACAGAGAAAACAACTGTATTACAGAAACACTACAGACAAGACAGAACTGTCCATCTGAACAGCCATTCAGTGGTCCTGCTAGTCTGGGTAGAATTGATCTGAACAGCCATTCAGTGGTCCTGCTAGTCTGGGTAGAACTGATCTGAACAGCCATTCAGTGGTCCTGCTAGTCTGGGTAGAACTGATCTGAACAGCCATTCAGTGGTCCTGCTAGTCTGGGTAGAACTGATCTGAACAGCCATTCAGTGGTCCTGCTAGTCTGGGTAGAACTGATCTGAACAGCCATTCAGTGGTCCTGCTAGTCTGGGTAGAACTGATCTGAACAGCCATTCAGTGGTCCTGCTAGTCTGGGTAGAACTGATCTGAACAGCCATTCAGTGGTCCTGCTAGTCTGGGTAGAACTGATCTGAACAGCCATTCAGTGGTCCTGCTAGTCTGGGTAGAACTGATCTGAACAGCCATTCAGTGGTCCTGCTAGTCTGGGTAGAACTGATCTGAACAGCCATTCAGTGGTCCTGCTAGTCTGGGTAGAACTGATCTGAACAGCCATTCAGTGGTCCTGCTAGTCTGGGTAGAACTGATCTGAACAGCCATTCAGTGGTCCTGCTAGTCTGGGTAGAACTGATCTGAACAGCCATTCAGTGGTCCTGCTGGTCTGGGTAGAATGAGAGCAGAAGAGAACATGAAAAAAAAAACAGACAATAGTCTATGTGAAATACTTAACATAATAACAAAATAAGACGATGATGAGATTATATTATGTAGTTACCACTTATACCAACCTAATCTGTATATTTCTCAGAAGAATGTATCTTATTCAGGATTGCTGTGTGTTTGGCCAGCTTCTCCATGAACTCCTGGCAGGGGAGGTTGAAGTTTGTCTTCACAATAAGCGTGGCCTTGATGGTAGGGACAGTGAACCTATTTCTCGCTGCTGTCCATAGATCATTCATTTGGGAGAACACTCTCTCGACTGGTGCATTACCTCCAGGTAAGCACATGACAACAGACGCTAATCTAGCCAGGTTAGTGTGTGGGATGTCGTTCTCTTTGAAGTGGGTAACCACCGTGCTCCATCTCTAACTAAGCGGTGTCCCCGATGTGGATCTCTTCATGCTGAGGTTACCTTTTTAAAAGGAGACCATGTAAATCTTTTAGATTATCTGTGTGCTTTCCACAATGCCTGCAAGTAGTTCACAGCCATAGTGAAGAATGATTGGGATGTTTTCAGAAAGCTCTCTTTAGACATGGCACCATTTCCCTCTAGCTCTCTCAGAAGTCCTCTGACCAAAACTGGAGTGAAGTTGTCATCACATCTTTGCAGTCAATTTTGCCTCAACGTTTCTCAGAATTGTAGCTGACTCCACAGCACAGCGGTCCTGGCCTCCAAGCATCTTGATCGTGTCACTGAATACGGTCAAGTTTCCATGGACAAAGTCCAGCCAAAGTTCAGTCAGTGGATCTTCGAACATTGTTCGCAGGACAACAGGGCATTTCTCTTCAGAAAGAAAAATGGCACATACCTTTTCAGCACTCTTTCTAGAGCAGGGAGCATGGACAGCCTGCGAACATTGCTGTGTCCTAAAATGTTATGGTACTCCTGGCCAACAAACTCACAAAAGCTCTTCAGTCTTTCTACTCTGACGGTGAAAATATCTTTGTGAGCAGGTACTCAACATCAAGGGGAATCATATCCAAAGCTGTTCTGGCCGTGTTATGAATGATGTGGGCAGGACAACCTAAGCCAATCACCTCCCCCTGCAGAGCATTTTAACTTTGGTATGGACATTGACCCTCCCCAGCCTATTCAGTCCTCCAAAGTTGGTATGTGTGTTGTCGGCAGAGAATGCCACAACTTTGTTTTGCTGGTTACATTTTTGGATGACCACCAGGACCTCAGTTGCAATCTCCTCTGCTGTTTCTCCTTTCAATTCAACAAAATCAAGCATGTTTCCACAGATGTGTTGCCACCATATACAGTGCCTTGCGAAAGTATTCAGCCCCCTTGAACTTTGCGACCTTTTGCCACATTTCAGGCTTCAAACATAAAGATATAAAACTGTATTTTTTTGTGAAGAATCAACAACAAGTGGGACACAATCATGAAGTGGAACGACATTTATTGGATATTTCAAACTTTTTTATCAAATCAAAAACTGAAAAATTGGGCGTGCAAAATTATTCAGCCCCTTTACTTTCAGTGCAGCAAACTCTCTCCAGAAGTTCAGTGAGGATCTCTGAATGATCCAATGTTGACCTAAATGACGATAAATACAATCCACCTGTGTGTAATCAAGTCTCCGTATAAATGCACCTGAACTGTGATAGTCTCAGAGGTCCGTTAAAAGTGCAGAGAGCATCATGAAGAACAAGGAACACACCAGGCAGGTCCGAGATACTGTTGTGAAGAAGTTTAAAGCCGGATTTGGATACAAAAAGATTTTCCAAGCTTTAAACATCCCAAGGAGCACTGTGCAAGCGATAATATTGAAATGGATGGAGTATCAGACCACTGCAAATCTACCAAGACCTGGCCGTCCCTCTAAACTTTCAGCTCATACAAGGAGAAGACTGATCAGAGATGCAGCCAAGAGGCCCATGATCACTCTGGATGAACTGCAGAGATCTACAGCTGAGGTGGGAGACTCTGTCCAAAGGACAACAATCAGTCGTATATTGCACAAATCTGGCCTTTATGGAAGAGTGGCAAGAAGAAAGCCATTTCTTAAAGATATCCATAAAAAGTGTCGTTTAAAGTTTGCCACAAGCCACCTGGAAGACACACCAAACATGTGGAAGAAGGTGCTCTGGTCAGATGAAACCAAAATTGAACTTTTTGGCAACAATGCAAAACGTTATGTTTGGCGTAAAAGCAACACAGCTCATCACCCTGAACACACCATCCCCACTGTCAAACATGGTGGTGGCAGCATCATAGTTTGGGCCTGCTTTTCTTCAGCAGGGACAGGGAAGATGGTTAAAATTGATGGGAAGATGGATGGAGCCAAATACAGGACCATTCTGGAAGAAAACCTGATGGAGTCTGCAAAAGACCTGAGACTGGGACGGAGATTTGTCTTCCAACAAGACCATGATCCAAAACATAAAGCAAAATCTATAATGGAATGGTTAAAAAATAAACATATCCAGGTGTTAGAATGGCCAAGTCAAAGTCCAGACCTGAATCCAATCGAGAATCTGTGGAAAGAACTGAAAACTGCTGTTCACAAATGCTCTCCATCCAACCTCACTGAGCTCGAGCTGTTTTGCAAGGAGGAATGGGAAAACATTTGAAAGGTTTGAAATATCCAATAAATGTCGTTCCACTTCATGATTGTGTCCCACTTGTTGTTGATTCTTCACAAAAAAAATACAGTTTTATATCTTTATGTTTGAAGCCTGAAATGTGACAAAAGGTCGCAAAGTTCAAGGGGGCCGAATACTTTCGCAAGGCACTGTATCTGACTACTATTGGCAGCAGCTTTACATGTCCAAGATTGGACGCATCAATGGACAGGGACACACATTCAACCTGGTCTAGGTCCTGTGTTACCAAAGTAGTTGCCCATGGTGCTAACACGTTACTCACTGTGGCGTCACATTTTGTCCTAGCACATGCCAACTTCGGCTCATAAAGCTTTTGTGTCAGTTGTGCTGTGCAGTCCATAGAACTGTAACTATGATTGTGTTGCATAGTGTGGTATGCAAAGACACCCTCCTGCACAGCTAAACCATATTCTTCTTGGGAAGGCTCTACCTTTTTGAAGAATGTGGTGACAGAGGGCAAACCAACACGGCCAATCAGAGAGGCTTTATGCTTTTTTGTCTGCTGATGTTCTACCACTGCCGTTCTTCCCCGGCTGCCAATTGAAAAAGAGGAATTACAAAGGGTGCAGTTCACCATTCTATCGTCTTGACCTGAGCGTATAAATGGAAATTCTCTCATCATGTTGTCATTAAAATGCCATTTCCGTTTCTCGGAAAGAGTCATTGTACTTCCTCTGTCTGCTCTTCTTCACTCTCCTTGTGTCACTCTTCTTACTCTCAACTTTTTCATTCTCCTCCAATCGTCTTCCTGATCTTTCTTCCTTTCCACCTCACTCTTCCACACTCTCCTCGCTTCACTCTTTTCAGTCCCTTAATTTTTCCTTCTTCTTCTCCAATCCTTAATAATAAATAGTACACTATTAGATAACCAAAGTATTTTAACAGATTCCCATTGCTTGCCTCATGTTTGTATTTTATCTCAAAAACATTGTTTGGAATAATAAATTGGCAGGCTCTGTAATCATATCTTTATCTTTCCTCCTCTCTCTTTTACTCTTCTTCCTATCCAGTCTTCCTCCTCTCCTTCCTCCACTCTAACAGAAAACATTATGCTAATGTTATCCATGAAAATGTCAAAACATATTTTCACACTACTTATGCCAAACCATTAAAATTGTAATCTACAAATAAATATAAATCACATAATTGTGCATTAATTTAATATAATCATATTTTCAAAATAGCCCGTCCACTGCATGTTTACATGTGAACATTTTTTAACCTCGCTACCATGACAGTAGCTAGCTAACCTAGCTAGATAACTTAGTCGACATAGCTAATGTTAGCTAGCATAACCTATTTAAAACCTTATAAAGCAGAGCATCTATCTATATAATAACATCATTAGCTAGTATCTCAAACGAGTGTCATTTATCTGGCTTGAAAAAAACGTTTGTGGTGATGTTGTCGATTCACTTGACAGCTTCTGGCCGAGTTTTCCACAGCAGTTTTTTCTAAAACTATCGCGAGCAAGTAGTTAGTAGAAGAAGAAGAGTGAATTAAGCTGCTATAGCGAGCAGCCCCCTCTGCTGGACAAAATAAGCACAACGTGATTGAGACGTCAACTGGTTGACTCTGCTGCCCTGTCTTTCTTGCCACGTAAAATATTATTTCACTTTGCAGTCTGTTTTTAACGCAGTTAATGATATCTTTAATGATATCTTTAACGCAGTTAAAAACGGGGACATTTCCGGGGACAGCTCCAGCCGGGGACAGGCCACTAAAAACGGGGACTGTCTCCGGAAAATGGGGACGTCTGGTCACCCTAGCTTATATGCCCTTATTTGATAATACCTTTCATGATTATTTGGAACTTAAGTATTCCCTAAGTGGGCCGCCGCCTGCGTGCCTCTGGTTCTGACAGGTTAAGGAAGGGGCTGTGTCCCAAATGGAACCTCATTCCCTATAGAGCTCTGGTCAAAAGTAGTGCACTACATAGGGAGGCAGGGCAGCTAGACCTCTCTTGCCAAGCACCGAGGGTCTTCACTAGCACGGTTACCAAGGCAACGGGCATTTCACGGCTGGCAGCCGATATAGAAGCTGCCAAATGGAAAATGTCAATTACAGGAGAATATGTAGATCTAGAGGAGAGAGGCAGTGGTGGAGGGAGGCAGGCTGGTGCAGTGGAGGGGGAAGAGGTAGACAACAGGCAGAGAAAGGCAGGGAGGATGGCGAGAGGGATGGGGAGGCAGGGAGGGGTGTTACATGCAGAGATGAGAGGCTGGCTGGATTCGGAGAGAGAGCACAACGCTGACAGGGAACGTCTGTCTACATCCATTATAACACCTTTCCCTCTGGAGAAGAGAGCCTGCTGTCTGTGTGGAAGTCTCACCTAACTCTCTCTCCCTTTCTTTCTCTCTCCCACTCTCTGCCTCCCACATCTCGCTCTCTCGCTGCTTTCCCCACCACCGCCTGCCACCTCGACTGGCAATTTTATTATGCTTGTGAGATAAGGTCGGAGGGAGTAGCGGGGGATAGCGAGAGTGAGAGAGAACAGGATAGAGGGAGGAATCGAGAGAGAGAGAACCATTCTGTGGGTAATCAAAACATTGATCTCCTACCATGTGGCAAGTGCTGATTGTGGAAGAGAGTTTGGTCCATCATGGGGTGACTATAAAATGTAGAGACCATGGGGAGGGGAGTGTGTGTGTTCTACTGATCTATACAGCAGGAGTGATGAGATAATACTGAATTAATGTCTCCCAAAACCCCCTCACCCCTACCACCATCTGATGTTCCTTGACCCGAGCACTCACTGGAATACACAATGATTCATTCGAGGTTTGGAGGAGACCATCGCTGGAGAAAACAGGGACTAGGCATGTCAGTTAAGAACAAATTCTTATTTTCAATGACGGCCTAGGATCAGTTGGTTAACTGCCTTGATCAGGGGCAGAACATCAGATTTTTACCTTGTCGGCTCTCGCAACCGTTCAGTTACTAGTTCAATGGTCTAACCACTAGGCTACGTGCCGCTCCTTTGTGTCTGGGTGGTCACATGTGGGATCTCTACTGGGGACTACACAGCACACATGATAGATAACAGAAAAGGATCACAACGAAGAAGACAAATAGATGTTAGAAAGGCAGACATATTTAAGCAATAAGACCCGAGGGGGTGTGGTATATTGCCAATATACCACAGTTAAGGGCTTTTCTTAGGCACGACGTAACACAATTTAATATTGTCTCATAGTCGACATGCTCTCCCTCTCTGCTTAACTGGTTCGCAATGATATCTTCAAAGAACAAGGAAAAGGATAAGTGAGAAGAAAAATAAATTAAAAAGGCAATTTCAGTTTGTATAAGATCTGAGTTTGTCTGAGCTGCTGGTAGCCTGGAGGCAGGAAGTCTCTCCGTTCATTTTTTTCCCATGGCTTTTTGAAGTGGGATTCACCTGGGTTTGTGACAGATGGCTATTTCATCACACACAAGGGAGAATAATGTTGATGAAGGGAGAGCGAGCTCATGATGTTGTTGTGGGGGATGTGGTGGTGTGAGTGAGTGAGTGAGTGAGTGAGTGAGTGAGTGAGAGGGATCCCTACATAATTTTGCCACTGGATCAATCACTAATTGAAGTTTATACATGTGTTCCCTCCATAGGGCTTTTGGGTATTGTGGCGTTCTTTAGGCAGATACGTAATGCTAACTCCCAAATGTACTATGCACTTGTCTATGTACTTGTCTATGAAGGTACTCAGGTGTATTAGAATGAGGAAAAGTAAAGTTAGAAGTGCAGCTGGTATGAGACATGCTGCCATCTACAGCGAACTCGCTAAGCCTGCACTGACTAAGGACTCACAATGCTAACAAGAGCCTTTAGCACATGCAAAAAGACTCCTCATCTTCTTCAACATCAACAACACAAATAAAGCGTGGCAATTCCTCAACATACCGTGGACATGAGTGAAAATGGAGTAGCAGTAATCCAATGGAGTCATTTGAAATGGCCTGCTGCTCTGGGCCACCTGTCACGGCAGACCTCTGACAACGTCATTACGTGACATTAACCTGTCCCCTTATATCCTACTCCACGTCTTTCCCCCTCGCTCAATCCCTGCTCATTTACTCCTGGCCATGCTGACTAATGATGGGGAATGGGGGTGAGCGGTAGGCAGGGGAGAGTGAGGGGGAGGCAGGGTGGGAGAGGGGAGACGGGCTGGGAGAGGGGAGGGTTGGAGGCCAGACAGACTCGCAACATTCAGAAGACCCAGCCTGGACCCCTCCAAATGACCTGGAGCCAGTGTCTGAAACACTCGTGTGTGTGTATGTGTGTGTGTGTGTGTGTGTGTGTGCATAGCCAGACTGAGGCACTGGATACTCTAGACTGAGGGAAAATGTGTGTGTGTAATGTGTGTGTGTGCTTGAATGCCTCTATGCAAGTGTGCCCTTGAGAAAGAGTGTGTGCGCGCGCACGTCACATGTATGTGTGTGTAAGAGGCACATACATGAATCATAAATAAATCACCCAGCCAGAACGTGAGATATTACCTTGAGCCGAAACTAAAGGTAAAGGACAAGCAACCAAGGTGACCAGAAAATGTCAAGGAGAAAGAAGTGAAGGATATGGAGAGAAAAAGGTTGACAAGTGTATAAAACAATTATATTATGGATGGAGAGAATGGAAGTGAAAGCAGAATTGGGGAAACCTGGTTCTGTCTGTTGACAAGGCTGGGCTCTGGGAACACCACTCTGAATAGGAATGTCTGTTCTGTCTGTTGACAAGGCTGGGCTCTGGGAACACCACTCTGAATAGGAACGTTTGCTGCGAGAGAAGGATAATGAAATGGGCCTGCACATTGGATAGGTATGAAAACAGTGGGTGTCACGCCTTGGTCTTAGTATTTTGTGTTTTCTTTAATTATTTGGTCAGGCCAGGGTGTGACATGGGTTTATGTTGTTGTATTTCGTATTGGGGTTTTTGTATTATTGGGATTGCGGCTGAGTAGGGGTGTTGTATGGGCTTGGCTGCCTGAGGCGGTTCTCAATCAGAGTCAGGTGATTCTCGTTGTCTCTGATTGGGAACCGTATTTAGGTAGCCTGGTTTCGCTTTGTATTTGGTGGGTGATTGTTCCTGTCTCTGTGTAGTTTCACCAGATAGGCTGTATTTAGGTTTCACGTTCCGTTTGTTGTTTTGTATTGTATAGTTATTTCATGTATCGTCATTTCATTCATTGAAGAACATGAGTAACAACCACGCTGCATTTCGGTCCGACTCTCTTTCGACAAACGAAGAACGCCGTTACAGTGAGAGAGCAGTGAGAGACAGGAGTGACAGTGAGCAAGAGAGTCACAGACCGAAAGAGAATGAAAGCCAGAGAGAGACTGAGCCAAACAATCCCACGGCAGGAGTCAATCTCAACCAAACATTCGCTTTACATGAACGACAATCAAAACTAACACATGGCGCGATAATGACATTGAATCACATTAAACCATAAACGCGTTCAAACATACGCAAATATATCATCTCAGAATGAAATCACATGCACAGTACACACGATTTGATTAGGCTACGACGCTAACGTGATTGATATAATCCTGATTATCATTGTCATAATCACAAGCGTCACACACGCACACGCACACACACACACACACACACACACACACACACACACACACACACAGTCCGTTTCTCAAGGTGAGAAAGCCCTCTCGTCACACAGGGGGTCTTAGCTAGATTGACTTAATTCATCCACTCATAATATCTATTAATCTGTCTTTCACAAATTGGGCTAATTTACCCTCTCTCCCGCACAGTTTATTAGCGAGTTTGCGCTAAGGCCCAGCAGTGCATTACTATCGCCGCTAATCCAATTAGCGCAATGTATTGGTGGATGCCTACAGGGGAGGGGGTAGGCAAGGCATGCAGCCGAGGCAGCTCCCTGCTGGGGGGGAAAGCGCATTAGGGAGACCCCCTCCGTGCTCCCGGTGCCTTTTGATCGCTGTTGTCGTGATAATGGCCTGAGAACCCATGTGTGATTGTGTTGGGACTAGGGGAGGAAAGGTAGTGTGTTCTGTGTGTGTTTACACAACTAAGGCTGGGTGATCACGGAGGCCTCATGGGGCAGCCCCATTTCACAGCTAGCGCACACACCTGTAACATCCTCCTCTCTATCCCCCCTAACTCAACTGGGCACCCTGAACAGGGGCTCTGGTGTATTTGGGGAGTTTCTCCCATTCTTCTCTGTAGATCCTCTCAAACTCTGTCAGGTTGGATGGGGAACATCAATGCACAGCTATTTTCAGGTCTCTCCAGAGATGTTTGATCAGGGACAAGTCTGGGCTCTGGCTGGGCCACTCAAGGACATCCAGAGACTTGTCCTGAAGCCACTCCTGCATTGTCTGGCTGTGTGCTTGGGGTTGTTGTCCTGTTGAAAGGTGAACCTTTGCCCCAGTCTGAGGTCCTGGGCACTGTGGAGCAAGTTATCATAAAGGATCTCTCTGTACTTTGCTCTGTTCATCTTTGCCTTGATCCTGACTAGTCTCCCAGTCCCTGCCACTGAAAAACATCCCCACAGCATGATGATGCCACCACCATGCTTCACGGTAGAGATGGTGCCAGGTTTCTTCCAGACGTGACGCTTAGCATTTAGGCCAAAGAGTTCAATCTTGGTTTCATCAGACAAGATAATATTGTTTCTCATGGTCTGAGAGTCTTGTGTGCATGTTACTGAGGAGTGGCTTCTGTCTGACCACTACCATAAAGGCCTGATTGGTGGAGAGCTGCAGAGATAATTGTCCTGGAAGGTTCTCCCATCTCCACAGAGGTACTCTAGAGCTCTGTCAGAGTGACCATCGGGTTCTTGTTCACCTCCCTGACCAAGGCCCTTCTCCCCCGTTTGGCTGGGTGGCCAGCTCTAGGAAGAGTCTTGGTGGTTCCAAACTTATTCCATTTAAGAATGATGGAGGCCACTGTGTTCTTGGGGACCTTCAATGCTGTACCTTTATCCAGATCTGTGCCTCGACACAATCCTGTTTCAGAGTTCTACCGACAATTCCTTCGACCTCATGACTTGGTTTATGCTCTGACATGCACTGTCAACTGTGGGACCTTCTATAGACTAGAGGTCGACCGATTAATCGGAATGGCCGATTAATTAGGGCCGATTTAAAGTTTTCAGAACAATCGTAAATCGGTATTTTTAGACACCGTTTTGGCCCCCAATTTTTTTACACCTTTATTTAATCTTTATTTAACGGCAAGTCAGTTAAGAACACATTCTTATTTTCAACGACGGCCTAGGAAAGGTGGGTTACCTGCCTTGTTCAGGGGCAGAACGACAGATTTTTACCTTGTCAGCTCGGGGATTCAATCTTGCAACCTTACAGTTAACTAGTCCAACGCTCTAACCACCTGCCTCATTGCACTCCACAAGGAGCCTGCCTGTTACGCGAATGCAGTAAGCCAAGGTAGGTTGCTAGATTGGTTGTTTTTTATAAGATAGCATTAAACCTATCAATCATAATCACTAGTTAAAACCTCTTGATGCACCCATCCCTTTAGCGGGATCATTTTCGTCAACATCCTCTGAATTGCAGCGCGCCTAATTCAAATTAAATTACGAAAAATATGACATTTTCATGAAATCACAAGTGCAATATAGCAAAACACAATTTAGCTTATTGTTAGCTAATCCACCTGGCGTGTCAGATTTCAATAAAGCTTTTCGGCGAAAGCATACCAAGCGTTTATGTAAGGACATCTCTCTCAGTAGAAAAAATATTACAAACAGCTAGCAGCCAAGTAGATTGGTCACGAAAGTCAGAAAAGCAATAAAATGAATCGCTTACCTTTGATGATCTTCGGATGTTTGCACTCACAAGACTCCCAGTTACACAATAAATGTTCCTTTTGTTCCATAAAGATGATTTTTTATATCCAAAATACCTCCATTTGGTTGGCGCGTTATGTGCAGAAATCCACAGGCTCGAGCGGTCACGACATCGCACACGAAAATTCCAAATAGTATCCGTAATGTTCGTAGAAACATGTCAAATGTTTTTTATAATCAATCCTCAGGTTGTTTTTACAATATATAATCGATAATATATCAACCGGGGCTGTAGCTTCTTCAATAGGAGAGAGAGAGAAATGTCTGCTCCAAGCTGTTGCGCATGCAAAACGCTGCTGGAACCCAGCCATACAATGACGCGATGTGATCTTTCTCGCTCATTTTTTCAAAAGAAAGCCTGAAACTATGCCTGAAGACTGTTCACACCATGGGGAAGCCATAGGAAAAGGAATCTGGTTGATATCCCTTTAAATGGAGCGAAGGCAGGCAATGGAACAGAGAGCTTTCAGGAAAAACAACACTTCTGGGTTGGATTTTCCTCAGGTTTTTGCCTGCAATATCAGTTCTGTTATACTCACAGACAATATTTTTGACAGTTTTGGAAACGTTAGAGTGTTTTCTATCCAAATCTGACAATTATATGTATATTCTAGATTCTGGGCCTGAGAAATAGGCAGTTTAATTTGGGTACGTTTTTCATCCAAACATCAAAATACTGCCCCCTACACTCAAGAGGTTAACGACACATGGTTGATGATATTAACAGTTTATCTAGCGTGTCCTGCGTTGCATATAATCGATGCGGTGCGTATTCACGAAAAAGGACTATCCTTGCTTCAATGTGTACCTAACCATAAACATCAATGCCGTTCTTAAAATCAATACACAGAAGTATACATTTTTAATCCTGCATATTTAGCTAAAAGAAATCCAGGTTAGCAGGCAATATTTACCAAGTGAAATTGTGTCACTTCTTGCGTTCATTGCACGCAGAGTCAGGGTATATGCAAAAGTTTGGGCTGCCTAATTTGCCAGAAATTTACGTAATTATGACATAACATTGAAGGTTGTGCAATGTAACAGGAATATTTAGACTTATGGATGCCACCCGTTAGAAAAAAACAGAATGGTTCCGTATTTCACTGAAAGAATAAACAGCTTGTTTTCGAGATGATAGTTTCCGGATTCGACCATATTAATGACCTAATGTTCGTATTTCTGTGTGTTATTATGTTATAAAGAAGTCTATGATTTGATAGAGCAGTCTGACTGAGCGATGGTAGTCACCAGCAGGCTCGTAAGCATTCATTCATTCATACAGCCCTTTCGTGCGTTTTGCCAGCAGCTCTTTGCTGTGCTTCAAGCATTGCGCTGTTTATGACTTCAAGCCCATCAACTCCTGAGATTAGGCTGGTGTAAACAATGTGAAATGGCTAGCTAGTTAGTGGGGTGCGCGCTAATAGCGTTTCAAACGTCACTCGCTCTGAGACTTGGAGTAGTTATCACCCTTGCTCTGCATGGGTAACGCTGCTTCGAGGGTGGCTGTTGTCGATGTGTTCCTGGTTCGAGCCCAGGTAGGGGCGAGGAGAGGGACGGAAGCTATAATGTTACACTGGCAATACTAAAGTGCCTATAAGAACATCCAATAGTCAAAGGTATTGTATATGAAATACAAATGGTATAGAGAGAAATAGTCCTATAATTCCTATAATAACTACAACCTAAAACTTCTTACCTGGGAATATTGAAGACTCATGTTAAAAGGAACCACCAGCTTTCATATGTTCTCATGTTCTGAGAAAGGATCTTAAATGTTCTTACATGGCACATATTGCACTTTTAATTTCTCCTCCAAAACTTTGTTTTTGCATGATTTAAACAAAATTGACCATGTTTCATTATTTATTTGAGGCTAAATTGATTTTATTGATGTATTATATTAAGTTAAAATAAAATAAATAAATATTGTTGTAATTGTCATTATTACAAATAAATACAATTTAAAAATGGGTATCGGCTTTATTTGGTCCTCCAATCATCGGTATCATCATCGGCGTTGAAAAATCATAATCGGTCGACCTCTAATGTAGACCGGTGTGTGCCAGCTCAGACACACACACACACACACACACACACACACACACACACACACACACACACACACACACACACACACACACAGAGAGAGACATGCATAGAGAGAGACAGAGAGAGACAGAGAGAGAGAGAAGCTCAGAGAGATTAGCTCATACAGAAAGATAGTGGAACTGTTTGCTGCTCTCTAGACACCAATTAGAACACAGTCAACTAATTAAACAAGCCTAGAATCATCCTCTAGGGGGGACCAGGGTTTCTGACATTAAGTACAAAACCTCAAGCATTACCCAGTCTGGTAGTTATGATGTGACAACAACAAATATTAGCTGCAATATTTGAAAGAGAAAAATATTTGTTTTGACAGTAACATACCTTTGGTGTATAGTTTTGAAATTGATGGATAAAAAAAAATGTATACAGTATGAAAATATATTTTTAATTACCTAGACAACAACCGGCAGTTGTTACGCAAAAATGCAAGACTACATTCCCAGGCTAATTTCGCTGCAGAATTGCAGACAAGTAAATGGGTTCCCATTATTTCACAAAACAATTTTATCCACTACGGCATAAAAAACAAGAATGAAGAGTGGTCTTAAAATATTTTGTTCTTCACAAAATAAGCACACGCACACACACACACACTAGCATTAGCACTTGAGTGCCAACCAGTCATCTCCTGTTTTCCACATCTCTTCCTGCTCTCTCTCCGTGGAACGAGGGAAGGTAAACAGAGCTCTTGAGACAGAAAACAAAAAGACAGAGAGATGAGAGAAGAGCCCATTTAGCTGGGTGTATAGGGCCCTTCTGAGCCTCTCTCTCCCAGACCAGCCGGACTCACTAATAATCAGCACTATTGTCCTGGTTCCATCGTGAACAGGAGCGCAGAAGGACACACACGTGTGTGTGTGTGTGTGTGTTGTAGAGTGGAGAGCTCTAGTCTAGTGCAATTATATTGTGTGTAGTGAGGATGTATGAGGTTGAACGCTAAACAAATAAGACCTACTCAGGCATCATTATAAAGAAACACCCAGCAGTGACGTTCTCTCAGTGTCCTTACCCTCAAGGAATATTAATTTCTCTCAACCCACTTGGCTTCAAATACTATTTTTAAAAATTAATCTAAAATGCTTTATTTTGTGCTTGATTGAGATTGCCTGGCTTAAATGGACTGATAGAATAGCCCCAAACCCCACCCATCTAACACTCCAAGCAGGCTAGGGAAAACACTCAAAAGTTCTTGAAAGATGTCAAATGTGGCTTGAACCCAATACTGACACGCTAGCTGGATAGTAGATAGGTTTACAATAGGATTTTGTCAAAAATGCTTCATGTACGCTCTTCCAGTGTGGATAGAGCAATTACCCAAGGTGCATTAGCGACCCAACATCCCATCTCCACGTTATTACCAAGCACTTATGAATACAACAACCCCACTTTGGCTTCTAAAACCAACCCTTCATTCCGCCATTTTCTCCCTCCTATTTCCCTGAAAAGGACTGGAGGGGAAATGTTAAAAATGGGGTGATTGTCAAAGCTATTCATGGCCTTCCAACAAATTCCATTGAAGGCAGCTTGCTAGTCTTTCTTCCATTAACAATCATGTCTGCTTTGTGTCAGGACTAAGTACTGAGGCCCGTAGAAACTGGGCCTCAATCAGGAAGCCACCGAGGGGAGTTATACATGACAAGCCTAAAATGGAGGGAAATCAGGCCCTGTGATTGGACTAGGGCATTTACCTCTATGACGGCATTTGGGAGCTCTATTTCATGGAGCTATTCGCCTGGGTTGGATCTATCCATCTGGATGGTCATTACAGAGAGGTACTAGAAAAGTGCTAACTCAAAAACATGGGAGAACGGACAAATAACACAGGCCAACACACCCAGAGATATACCCCACCCACCTTGATTTATTAGGTATAGTAAAAAAAAAGGGTAACGAAGGGCTAACTTAAAAACATAGGAGAGCACACAGGCCAACACACACAGAGACATTGAAACACACACACACACACACACACACACACACACACACACACACACACACACACACACACACACACACCCCGGGCCTGCTCTGATCACGAAGCCCAGTGTGTTTCTATGTAGTTGGTCTGAAAGAGGTGACCCATGCTGATCCAGAGGCTCACTGGTGGACAATCAGTCAGAGTTTTTCTTCTTGATCATCCTCACAACCGAATCCTCCGGCATAAAAAAAAGACCGAACTCTGTATTTGACGACACACAACGGCGCAGGTGATCATGTGGAGCGTATCATGGCAGCATTACAATCAGAGGAAAGACAAACAGCCCTGGATAGAAGAGCCACGTAATTCACTGAAATGTTCACAACCGTTTGGGTGAACATGAATGATATTTCTCTACAGAGGCTCATCTGAAACGTGTGGGGATGCGGATCCCTGACGGTGTCTCCCAGGACACCCCTGCTCTGGCCCAAACTGTGGCCCTGCTACAATACCCCTCCTCATAGCTTACTGAGGCACATTACCCACGGAGCACTGCTTTCACTCCCATAAGCCTGTCATTCAGCACTTCAATGTATATTTATTTGTACAAGGGTAAATCATGTATCATGTGTATATCATGAAATTGTATTATATGATTTATTCTTCAGTTGAAGAGAGAGGACTGACGCTGTCAGTTCAACCAATAGGGTGTCTTTGGTTGTGAGAACGGTCCATATACACCTTTTAGATAGAAACAAAGGATGTACACAGTGCCTTCAGAAAGTACTCACACCCCTTGACCTTTCCCACATTTTGTTGTGTTACAGCCTAAATTTAAAAGGATTCAATTGAAATGTTTTGTCACTGGCCTACACACGCGCGTCAAAGTGTAATTATGTTTTTCAACATTTTTACAACTGTAAAGTCGTAATGGTTTGAATCAATAAGTATTCAACCCCTTTGTTACAGGCTAAACACGTATAGGAGTAAACATCTGCTTAACAAGTCACATAATAAGTTGCATGAACTCACTCGTTCACTAGCGTTTAAGATGCTTTTTTTTTTAAATGATTACCTCCTCTCTGTACCCCACACATACAATTATCTGTCCCTCAGTCGAGCAGTGAATTTCAAACACTGATTAAACCACAAAGAACAGGGAGGCTTTCCAATGCCCTGCAAAGAACAGAATCTATTGGTAGAGGGGTAAATATAAAAAAGCAGACATTGAACATCCCTTTGAGCAAGGTGAAGTTATTAATTACACTTTGGATGGTCTATCAATACACTCAGTCACTGAAAAGATACAGGCGTCCGTCCTAACTCATTTGCCGGAGAGGAAGGAAACCGCTCAGGGACTTCACCATGAGGCCAGTGGCGACTTTAAAACAGTTACAGGGTTTAATGGCTGAGAAAATTGAGGATGAATCAACAACATTGTAGTTAGTCCACAATACTAACCTAACTGACACAGTTAAAAGAAGGAAGCCTGTAGAGAAAAAATCATTCCAAAACATGCATCCTGTTTGTAACATTGCATTAAAGTAATATTGCAAAAAAATGTGGCAAAGCAATTCACTTTTTGTCCTGAATACAAAGTGCTATGTTTGGGGCAAATACAATACATTACAGAGTACCACTCTCCATATTTTCAAGCATAGTGGAGGCTGCATCATGTTATGGGTATGCTTGTAATCATTAAGGACTGGGGAGCTTTTCATCACTGGAGGCTTCGTGCCATGGATCATCACTGGAGGCTTCTTGCCATGGATCATCACTGGAGGCTTCTTGCCATGAATCATCACTTGGCTGGAGAGACACACAGGAGGGCCTGGCTCTGGGAGCAGGCACAGGACTCACCAGGCTGGGAAGACATACAGGAGGCCTAGCACTGGAAGCGGGCACAGGATACACTGGGCCTTGGAGGCGCACTGGAGGTCTCGAGCGTAGAGCCTGCACAACCCGTCCTGGCTGGATGGTTACTATGGCCCGGCACGTGCGGGGCGCAGGCACTGGACGCACTGGGCTGTGCAGACGCACCGGAGACACAGTGCGCAGAGCTGGCGCAGGATATCCCGGGCCGTAGAGACGTACTGGTGGCCAGATGCGCTGAGCCGGCACCCTCCGACCTGGCTGGTTGCCCACTCTAGCCCGGCCGATTCGGGGAGCTGGAAGGTAGCGCACCGGGCTGTGAACGCGCACTGGAGACACCGTGCGCTCCAACGCATAACACGGTGCCTGACCAGTACGACGCTCGCCAAGGTAAGCACGGGGAGTTGGCTCAGGTCTCCAACCTGACTCAGCCTCCCCGTGTGCCCCCCAAAAATGTTTTTGGGGGCTGCCTCTCGGGCTTCCTTGCTCGCCGTGTTCCCTCGTAATGATGGGCCCCTTTACCAGCTGCCTCCTCCTTCCTGGCTACTTCCACCTGCTTCCATGGAAGGCAATCCCTTCCGACCAGGATCTCCTCCCATGTCCAGGATCCTTTGCGGTCCAGGATGTCATCCCATGTCCAGTCCTCCTTTTTACCACGCTGCTTGGTCCTTTTGTGGTGGGTAGTTCTGTCACGGCCGTTCGAAAGAAGTAGACCAAAGTGCGGCATTGGTAAGCGTACATTTTCCTTTATTATGGAATGACGCCAACAAAACAATAAACAAAATTAACAACCGTGAAGCTTACAGGGCTATAGTGGCACTAACAAAGATAACTACCCACACTGAATGGAGGGAAAAAGGGCTATCTAAGTATGATTCCCAATCAGAGACAACTATAGACAGCTGTCCCTGATTGAGAACCATACCCGGCCAAAACATAGAAATATTGAAACATAGAAAACAAAACATAGAATGCCCACGCCACATCACAGCAAGACCTGGAAATGGCTGTCTAGCAATTATTAACAACCAATTTGACAGAGCTTGAAGAATTTTGAAAGGAATAATGAGCAAATCTTACACAATCCAGGTGTGGAAAGCTCTTAGTGACCCAGAAAGACTCACAGCTGTAATCATTCCCAAAGGTGCTTCTATAAAGTATTGACTCAGGGCTGTGAATAATAAATGTAAATGAGATATTTCTGTATTTTCATTTTCAATACATTTGCAAAAAAATAATTAATTTAATTTAATTAAAAACATGCTTTCACTTTTTAATTATGGGGTATTCTCAAAGTAATCCAGGCTGTCACACAACAAACATGTGGAATAAGTGAAGGGGTATATAGAGTTTCTGAGAAAAATAAATAAATCGGTCTTTGGATCTGAGGGGTTCTGATCGTCTGGTCCGAGGGACAACGCACCCGGAGGAGCAGCTGTATAATCAGCGATCCCATGGGGACGTCAGAGCTGGCTTCAGCGACTATCTATCACCAGGCAGCACGCTGCATGCCGGGGAGCACACACACAGGGGTCTAAGAGAGGCTGACATCAAACACACAGAACATGCCCCCCTCCCGTGGCCTCCTCTCCACAGCCCTGTGGGAGGCCTGCACACACACACACACACAGTCTATCTGTCACACACACACACGCCATGGCTGTCGGACAAAGAACACACCCTCGCCTTTAGAACACACACATCACAGACTAGCCATCATAAACCCGCCTGTCTGCACCAGCACACATGCACATTAAAGTGTACACACACACACACACACACACACACACACACACACACACACACACACACACCTCTCTGATTAGGCCTTCTTACATCTGCCAATCATCCCATTCCAAGCCCTGTCTGTACGGATGACTAAATTGGATAAGGAAACTGCTTTCTGCAGTTAGGATTGGATTCCACTGTTCAAAAGCCACAATTGATACACTGCTTTGGGATTGATGGCTTCATGCTCACATTACTGGTGAGCACATAACACATCTCCATACATTATGCTACACAAAAACTGCTACTCATGTGTGCATACAAGTTTTATAATCGTCTACATACCCCCAGTGTGTGTGATAAACATCTGCCAGTAGCGGATGCTAATCTGCAGTGAAAGTCATTAGCTGTGTTTCCTGGGCCATTAGCGTAATGCTACGGGATTAGCACAGGCTGTGAATGAGGCTACATTGCTAACAGGAGCTAATCAGGGGGCATGTTTGGGATGCTGTAAATGGGTTGGGAATCCCCTAAACCGGAGCAGTTTACATAGGACGTTTCGCAAACTGGTATTATACAGTCAGTGTCTCTGCATATTATTGGACCAATGAAGAGCTTCCATTCTCTCTTTTTCAATCACTGTATTTTACCAAGCAACAGAAAGTGTCAAAAGCTTTCCTCTGACATTGAAGGTAAAAATCATCCTGGGCTTTTACTAAATGATCAAATCCGTCCGCTAACGAGGCATGTTTCACAGCCATTTTACTTTTTAAATGAGCTGCTACCCAGAGAGGTTGACCCGCCGTTCTGCAACGGGCCGCTGGTATCGTACGCACCGCCAAGAATGAATCAAGGCCATAACTCCATATTAAGCAGTAACAGATCCATATTTACTGAGGGTTAATTCACAAGCCCGGCCCCATGAGATATATACTAACTCACAATGTGGGTAGTGTCGGTGGAGGGGAAAGGGTGGCTACTTTGAAGAATCCAAAATCTAAAATATATTATGATTTGTATAACACTTTTTTGGTTACTACATGATTCCATACGTGTTATTTCATATTTATTTCATTTGATGTCTTCACTATTATTCTACAAAGTAGAAAATAGTAAAAATACAGAAAAACCCTGGAATGAGAAGGTGTCCAAACTTTTGACTGGTACTGTATATATATATTTTTTCATTTGTTATTACTATATGTGCATGCACCCGTGTCAACATGGAAGGAAACGGTCTGGGTATAGAAAATCCCCTTCCACTTCAGACACACTCTTTAAAGCTTTAAAAGCAGAGACAAAATGGTGGCTTCGTCTTAGACCCCGGGCCATCAACATCTGTCTGCATTTCAAAGCTGGACCGGGAATAGATGACTGGCTGATGCAAAGCAGGGCTGAAGGAGAGCCAGGACATATGATGGGGGATACTTTGTGTCACAAACTTTGTGACCAGGTGGGGAGATAGACGGCTCCGATAGCGGCCCCGCGGCGGAAGAGGTGACGAGAGGTGGCCAAAGGAGCAAGCGATGGAGTGAGGCAGAAAATGAGGGAGAGAGCTACAAACAGTTCCAGGATGAAAAGAAACAGAAAATGAGGGAGAGACCTTCAAACGGTTCCAGGATGAAAAGAAACAGAAAATGAGGGAGAGACCTTCAAACGGTTCCAGGATGAAAAGAAACAGAAAAGGAGAGGAGTGATGAGACGAGTAGACTTCCTCAGCGGCCCGCCCTACTTTGCATATTGGCCCCTTCATTAGGCAGGTCTACGCTGATGGGGGAGGTGATGGAGGGATGAATGGAGCGATAGAAAAGATAGGAGGGGGAGGTCAGGAGCAAATCCTATTAGCACGGTCCTTCACCTCTTCACCCCTGGGTCAGCTCATCTCCATAAAGGATCTGACCCCCTGTGTTAGTGGCTCATTAGACCAGGGGGAGGGGGAGGGGAGACAGACGCCTGTCACCTCCAAGACAGATGAAACAATGGAGGCTGGGAGAGGGGGAGAGGGGATGAGGAGGGGATGACAGGTTTGATCCTCAGAGGGAGGAGAGGGGAGAGCTGAACGGAGCTGACCCAACTGGGGGAGGCGGGGGACCACAGAAGGTGGGTGAGGACGATGGGAAAGAATGGGGGCGAAAGGTTAGATCCCTAGACGTAGGAGAGCGGCGAGGTGAAGTTGACCTCTCTCTTCTTCTTCCCTAGCTGAAGCTATAATACACAAATGGACTGGAGGCTCTCAATGGCACTTCCTTTACTCAGTGCTCCTTATTCATTCTGTCATTACTGTGGAACCAATATTGTAAATGAGAGCTGGTTTTCTACTGACAGATCTGGATACCAGGTAAAGATGTGTTTTGCAGAACAGGTCACATCAGCTGTGTCTATATTTATAGTCTTACTTCCACACTGAACCACAAATGAGAACACATTTGTAGTGAGCTGGTACACGAGGATATGGAGTGCGAGAGATAGATTGACTGACAGGCTGTCTCTCCATTCGGGTCAGTCCAATGTTTTTTTGGGATCCTAGCTAGGGAGCCCAATTGGTCCAGACACTGTCCCCTCCTAACCCACCATTGATTAAGTCTCGCGTCCCCACACCAGACTCCCACAGGACCAAACCAGGACAGGGGTCATAGATTAGAGGTCAAGGGTTAGGGACCCAGTCTGGCTCGCTCCAATTGGATGTTGATCACCTCATTGCAAATGGATTGATAGACTGCAGACTGACCAACTGACCAATCGATATACAGCAGCTGGCCCCAACAAACGACCATCAGATTCCTGATTAGTAGTGTTTGATCTCCATTGCAAATTAACAGATTTGTGACAAATGGACGTATTTGGATCTAAGAGCTCTTGTCTCTTGCCTACCATCCAGAAGAATGCTCTTGATGCTTTGAGGCGATAGCTTTAAAATAATGTTATACAATCTCTTATACTATACAAAAATGTTAATGGTCCTCTATTGGTTTGTAAAAACATAATTAATGTGGTATTGGAGATATTGCAAGTCTTCTCTGGCTAGTGAGTAACAGCTAGCCATCCTTCATGTGTCTTGCCTGCCTTCTTCATGTCCACTGTGATAGGATCTCGTGTTATAGACTGCAGAAAGCAGAGAGGAATCAGAATAACCTCAGCTCTGAGGCTTCACGGCCCACTGGCAGAGAGGAAAACTGTCAGGGCAGAAAGTGTGCATGTGAGTGTGGCACTGTGTATTGGCCTGCATGCATCTCTGTGCCAGAGTGTATATGTGTGTGTGTGTGTGTGTGTGTGTGTGTGTGTGTGTGTGTGTGTGTGTGTGTGTGTGTGTGTGTGTGTGCGTATTACCCAGTATGTGTGTCCCTCCCCTGTTAGCCCTGAGTGTCTGGTCCAGTGTGATTACTGCTGCCTTTCCTCTTCACTGGCCTCGTCTCTCCCAGCTCATTTCCCCTGCAGCTCCGCCGGCGATTGATAAGCCTGATCTCATCTCACCCCTCTCTCTCTCTCTCTCTCTCCATTCTCTCTTTTGCTCCCACTCCCTTTCTTTCTCTTTTCCCTTCTCTCTCTGTATCCTTCTCTCCCATTTGAATGCTTTTCTCCTTCTCCATCTCTCCCCTTCATTTTCTCCCTCCACCTGCCTCCCTCCTTTCCAGGGCTGTGCGCCTGCTTGCAATCTGCAGCCAAACACACAGAGGGCTCCCCAGAGAGTGGTGTGGGCTGGTTCATACTGTATGTCCGATTGGCTTTGAAAGGTGTATCATCTGTGCTTTCATGGATCTGAGAGTGTGAGCTCCCCACAGGCGATCGCTTCCTCCCCAAAGGGTCCTCGAAGGATTAAAGTGTAAACAGCACAGCCCTCCCAGCAAGGTTCCCACCTTTATGTGTGATACTGGAATATTAGTGTGCTTACAGTCTCCTACACACACACAGTGCGTTTTGCAAATCAATACACACACAAACACACACTCCTCTATACCCGTCCCCACACATCTACCTCTGAGTGGATTAAGGATTCAGTACCTCTTCCCAACAAAGGGAGAATCCCTAAACAAATTTGCAGATCTCACAAACCGCTCTCTCTTTCTCTACCTCTGCCTCTCACATTCCTCCTCTTTCGGTCTACTGTTTTAATGTGTTCCCAGGGACCTAGTAGCCATTTAAACCTTTAAACAGGTGCACCTGCCTGTCAAGGGCTAGATTGGAAAGATAGAGATAGAGAGGAGGTAAACTAAGAGTCTCTCGTCTCCTCCTCTCACCCTGTCCCTCTGCCACCACAACACCACCCTGACTTATCTAGGATTCGTTCCAAATGGCACCCTATTCCCTTTATGGTGCACTTCATTTGACCAAGGCCTACTGGGCTCCAGTCAAAGGTAGTGCACTCTATATGGAACAGGTTGCCATTTGGGATGCATCATCTAATGTTTGCTTTAATTTGCTCAGCGGGCTGCAGCCCCTCAGCTTCTTATTTATTTTGATAAATCTAAGGGGAAGTCCTGCTAATAAATCAGCCTGGATGATGAATACAAGCCCTAAATAGGATATTAAGATTTATATCAGCCAGGCCTGGGACTCGCTGACAAGTAAACAATCGTGGAGCGATTCTCTCTCTTCAAGTCAAATTGGCCTGCCTAACTTTCATGGCGCTGACAGAGAGGAGATGGACGGAGAGAGAGGTAGGAGCGAGAGAACGAGAGAGGGGAGCAAAGGAAAGAGAGAGGGGGAGCAGAGAGTGAAGGGGGGGGTGGAAGAGAGAAAGAGTGTTAGCAAGTGAGAGGGAGGGAGGGAGTGAGAGAGCGGAGGGGGCTCTTTTTGCTGCAGCCTGTGTGTCATTGGCTCTGTGTGTGTGTGTGTGTGTGTGTGTGTGTGTGTGTGTGTACCCCTCCCTGGGTCTGCAGTGTGATCACACACAGCCTTACTTACTGTGGAGGAGAGGCGAGGCTCTGGCCCCAGGTACTGAAGCCCCGCCTGAAATAATTGCTTTTTATCCATCCCCCTGTGGCACCAATGACCTTTGTTCCTAATGCCAGAGCTCAGATCTGTTTGTGTGTACGTGTGTGTGTGTGTGCTCAAACGTGTACAACCGAATAAATGAGTGACTGTGTATTTTAAATGTATGTCGTGTGTTTGCGGCTGTTTCTTTAAGTGTACGTGCTTTCATCTTCACATGTCCCCTCTGTAAATGATGCACGGGCTCTATTGAATCGCCATGCACACACACACACACACACACACACACACACACACACACACACACACACACACACACACACACACACACACACACGTGAGTAATTGCTGTTGCCGCTTTCGCCAGTCACTCCAGTATCTGCTCTGTTAGACTGTTGAGTAATGCAGCTTTTAACTCGGTTCCCATAATTAAGCCCAGTGTACAATTGAACACTCAAGAGGCGCTGGGCATGTTTCATGGGTAATGATTACAATTAAGGGTCACACACAAAGCTGGAGGCTGCCATTGGAGGCACGAGCGCACAACGCCGCAATTAATTGAAAATACAGGGTGGATGAGAACTAGGTGTATGGAAAGTTACTGGCCGAGACAGAAAGTTCATGTTCTGTTCAAACAAGTTATTGTTGAATATCAATGTTCCTAAGGAGGGAGGCAAAGGGCAACAGTCTAGCTTCAGTTCCTGATAAGGCAGGCCAGCTGCGGAACGAGGGCGGAGTGATGAATTCGGCTCGAGGTCAAGGCAACAGATGAAGTGAGAAGAAACCTCTGGGAGGGGAGCCAAACGACCCTCCTACTACAGTCCTATCTCACACACATACACTGCCACACCCACGAAGGTTCTGGCATCAGGCAGGGCCATGACTACACCAGTGCAAAGAACAAATTCAGTTCCTGCCTAGCAACAGAGGTGTTTTGGCTGTCTAGATGTGAAAGGAGTTGACCCCGCCTAGTAGGAGGTAATAAATATATATACCTTCCATTTGCAGCTGTATGACAACAGTAGGGGAATAAACTTGGTTTGAGCACTTCCTCGTCATCCGATTGAGTTCTTACTCTGTTAGTTCAGAACCTAACAGTATCTATCCAACTACAGAAATATAGCATGGATTTGTCATTAGAGGTACACGTTGAGATTACGTTGAGGTGACATACCAATGATCCAGCAATCAAACCATCCCCTGTAACCTGATTGGAGTGAAATATAGGGCTACCATACGAGAACACACTCCGTCAAGGTACGCATAAACACAGGTCTGCTGGTACGCAGGCATAAACACACAGTGCTGCAGAGTGCTGTTGTCTTGACAACAATGGGGGCACAGTGGCTGGGCCCTGAGCTTTGGGTAGCGTGAGGAGAATGAATAAACAGAGTGAGAGAGAACTAACACAGAGGGCAGGGGAGCTACATGCATTATAGTCCGCACACACGGAGACAGCCAACGCAAAACATCCAACACGAGTGTGAATGAACATCAGTTTCGACACGCAAACCTCCAACACGCATGCACTCAGGCACACAGCAACAGGAACCACAGTCCCACGTAGACCTCATAGAGCTGGAGGAACAGGCTCAGTGTGCTGTCTAAAATGGCATCCCATTTCCTAAACAGTGCACTAATTTTGACCCGAGGCCAATGCACTATATTGGAAATGAGGAGCCATTTTAGATGCTGCTTTCAGTCTCCTTCTCTCATTAGTGTGTAGTACTCCAGACAGAGCAGCTCTGAATATTCCCAGTGTTCCCAGTCATTAAGCCAGAAGCTTCCTCCTCCTCCTGTACATCATTAGAAGAACCAGAGAGAAGCCCCCAGGACCAAGAGGCTACACATATTACTCAAATGTAAACATTTTTGTACTTGTTATGTCTCAACTGCTACTGCCAGGAGGTAACACACAACACTTGCCCCGACACTTACCTGACAGTTGCCCCCCTTGAAGCAGGGCAGTGTAAATAGAATAGTCTCCTTGAGCCAACAGTCCTACAGTATAAATGGTAATGGCAGAGTGATGTTTTTTGGAAACAGTGGAAATGTAGAAATGTTCCTAATATATTTGAGACTTGTTTTATTTAGCTTTTTACCTGATATTGCAGTAACAGCCTGTCACAGTGGGGAATGATCGCAGTAGCTGCCGGCTGCACAGAGCCACGTAAAACTATGGAAGCCCATTCCCACCAAAATGTACAGAGCATTCGGAAAGTATTCAGACCCCTTCCCCTTTTCCACATTTTGTTACGTTACAGCCTTATTCTAAAATGTATTATAGAAATGTTTTCTTTTTGTCATCAATCTACACACAATACCCCATAATGACAAAGCGAAAACAGGTTTTTAGAAATTTTAGCAAATTTAAAAAATATTTAAAATATTGCTATGAGATTCAAAATAGAGATCAGGTGCAACCAAGCCATGAGCTCGAAGGAATTGTCCGTAGAGCTCCGAGACAGGATTGTGTCAAGGCACAGATCTGGGGAAGGGTACCAAAACATGTCTGCTGCATTGAAGGTCCCCAAGAACACAGTGGACTCCATCATTCTTAAATGGAAGAAGTTTGGAACCACCAAGACTCTTCCTAGAGCTGGCCGCCCAGCCAAACTGAGCAATCAAGGGAGAAGGGCCTTGGTCAGGGAGGTGACCAAGAACCTCACAACAGGAAGAAACCTGGCACTATCCCGAAGGTGAAGCATGGTGGTGGCAGCATCATTCTGTGGTGATGTTTTTCAATGGCAGGGACTGGGAGACTAGTCAGGACCGAGGGAATAATGAACAGAGCAAAGTACAGAGAGCTCCTTGATGAAAAGCTGCTCCAGAGCGCTCAGGACCTTAGACTGGGGCGAAGGTTCACCTTCCAACAGGACAACGACCCTAAGCACACTACCACGGCTTAAGGACAAGTCTCTGAATGTCCTTGAGTAGCCCAGCCAGAGGCCGGACTTGAAGCCGGTCTATCATCTCTGGAGAGACCTGAAAATAGCTGTGCAGCTAAGCTCCCCATCCAACCTCACAGAGCTTGAGAGGATCTGCAGAGAAGAATGGGAGAAACTCCCCAAATACAGGTGTGCCAAGCTTGCAGCGTCATACTCAAGAAGACTCAAGGCTGTAATTGCTGCCAAAGGTTCTTCAACAAAGTACTGAGTAAAGGGTCTGAATACTTACGTAAATGTGATTTCAGTTTTTTATTTGAAATACATTTGCAAAAATTCCCCAAATTGTTTTCCTGGGGCCCAGAGTTTTTCCTGATCTGGTAGTAGGCTAACCTAACCAACTCCGGACCCTAGTTGTAGCGTATGACATAGTAATAAATCAGCTGTAATAGACGTAATAGATTATTTTAGGGGGAAGAGGAGCTGTTCGACAGGCGTGATCCTCTGTGTGGCTCCCGATGGCTCCACACTGCAATGGGTCTAAGACCAAGCCACTGGTGCTAGTGGATCTAATTGAACTACTAGTATGGGTTAGAATAGGGAGTAGGGTGAATCTGCCCCATGACATTGATCTAAAGTCAGTTTGGCGTTTTACCCCCTGGTAGGGATGATACTAAATCTGTGCCTAGAGGTAACTTCTAACTGGAGATTGCTTTATAGCAGCAAGGTCAATGAGAGGCCAGTCACTGTAAGTGGTTTCTGATGAAAGGGGAGAGTGGAAAGAGGGGAGAGACTGGCAGGCTGGTCCTCTCAGTTGGAGGGTTGTGAGTGTGCCCATCTATCTAGGACTAGATGAGCTTCTATCACTGTGCCAAGTCTGCACCAATGCCCCACATTACTGCCACGGGTTAACCCCGGTCGGTTTCTGTGCTGTGGTAGGGCACGGCTGGTTGTGCATGGCAGGGAGTGGGATGGCTCCTGGCTGGTGCCAAACCTGATCTATGGCGGCGCCAGCCTTCCTCCTCATGGGCCTCACTGAGACATGAGGAACTAAGGGGGTTGGCAGAACAAAGGGTTACTCCAAAACACTTCATCAACATCAACCCTGTCGGGGGGCAGTCAGCCACTCTCTCTCACAGTCACGGAGATGTAGCCAGTCAGCAAGTCTGCTCGTTTACGTGTTAATTAGCCAGCCTGGCTCTCTTGTAGGGTAATTAAACTCCGGGGCCACTGTCAATCATTACGGGCCACCACTCATGCCACGCAAGTCAGTGGGGAGACGTCACGCCGGCATGACGATAAGACGAGCCCTAAGATTCTCTCTCTACTTGGGAACAACAGATGCTAATATTAAGAATTACACCACTTCTTTATACTGTATCGTACCATAGAAAGAAAGGTCAAAAGACGGGGAGAAAGAGAGGGAAAGAAACAGAGAAGAGTGACTGGTGTTCAAAGATGGTTGACTGGTGTTCAATTCAGAGATGAGAGAGTGAAACCAGTGACTGGTGTTCAAAGAATGGAGAGTGAGACGGAGAAGCCCAGTGACTGGTGTTCAATTCAGAAACAATTCAGAGATGAGAGAGTGAGACGGAGAGTGACTGGTGTTCCAGAGATGAGAGAGTGAGAATTCAGAGATGAGAGAGTGAGACTGGTGTTCAATGAGAGGGTCAGACTGATGATGAGAGAGAGACGGAGAAGCCCAGTGACTGGTGTTCAATTCAGAGATGAGAGAGTGAGAGAGTGAGAATTCAGAGATGAGAGAGTGAGACGGAGAAGCCCAGTGACTGGTGTTCAATTCAGAGATGACAATTCGAGATGAGAGAGTGAGACGGAGAAGCCCAGTGACTGGTGTTCAGATGAGAGAGTGAGACGGAGAAGCCCAGTGACTGGTGTTCAATTCAGAGATGAGAGAGTGAGACGGAGAAGCCCAGTGACTGGTGTTCAATTCAGTGATGAGAGAGTGACTGGTGTTCAATTCAGAGATGAGAGAGTGAGACGGAGAAGCCCAGTGACTGGTGTTCAATTCAGGAGAAGCCCAGTGACTGGTGTTCAATTCAGAGATGAGAGAGTGAGACGGAGAAGCCCAGTGACTGGTGTTCAATTCAGGGATGAGAGAGTGAGACGGAGAAGCCCAGTGACTGGTGTTCAATTCAGAGATGAGAGAGTGAGACGGAGAAGCCCAGTGACTGGTGTTCAATTCAGAGATGAGAGAGTGAGACGGAGAAGCCCAGTGACTGGTGTTCAATTCAGAGATGAGAGAGTGAGACGGAGAAGCCCAGTGACTGGTGTTCAATTCAGAGATGAGAGAGACGGAGAAGCCCAGTGACTGGTGTTCAATGAGGTGTTCAATTCAGGAGAAGAGTGAGACCCAGTGACTGGTGTTCAATTCAGAGATGAGAGAGTGAGACGGAGAAGCCCAGTGACTGGTGTTCAATTCAGAGATGAAGCCCCAGTGACTGGTGTTCAATTCAGAGATGAGAGAGTGAGACGGAGAAGCCCAGTGACTGGTGTTCAATTCAGAGATGAGAGAGTGAGACGGAGAAGCCCAGTGACTGGTGTTCAATTCCAGAGATGAGAGAGTGAGACGGAGAAGCCCAGTGACTGGTGTTCAATTCAGAGATGAGAGAGTGAGACAGTGACTGGTGTTCAATTCAGAGATGAGAGAGTGAGACGGAGAAGCCCAGTGACTGGTGTTCAATTCAGAGATGAGAGAGTGAGACGGAGAAGCCCAGTGACTGGTGTTCAATTCAGAGATGAGAGAGTGAGACGGAGAAGCCCAGTGACTGGTGTTCAATTCAGAGATGAGAGAGTGAGACGGAGAAGCCCAGTGACTGGTGTTCAATTCAGAGATGAGAGAGTGAGACGGAGAAGCCCAGTGACTGGTGTTCAATTCAGAGATGAGAGAGTGAGACGGAGAAGCCCAGTGACTGGTGTTCAATTCAGAGATGAGAGAGTGAGACGGAGAAGCCCAGTGACTGGTGTTCAATTCAGAGATGAGAGAGTGAGACGGAGAAGCCCAGTGACTGGTGTTCAATTCAGAGATGAGAGAGTGAGACGGAGAAGCCCAGTGACTGGTGTTCAATTCAGAGATGAGAGAGTGAGACGGAGAAGCCCAGTGACTGGTGTTCAATTCAGAGATGAGAGAGTGAGACGGAGAAGCCCAGTGACTGGTGTTCAATTCAGAGATGAGAGAGTGAGACGGAGAAGCCCAGTGACTGGTGTTCAATTCAGAGATGAGAGAGTGAGACCCGTCTGCCTAGAGATGTGCATCTGTGTTCAATTCAGAGATGAGAGAGTGAGACTGACAGGTGTTCAAGAGATGAGAGAGTGAGACCCAACAGATTAAGAGGAGTTTGTTTTATGCACGGCGGCTAATTGAGTTGGTTAGATTGCAGTCATCCCCCCGCCTCATTCCCTCCTTTCATATCTCAGTGCTGCAGCAGCCTAGTCAATCTATCTCCATTCCTCTCGCTCCTCCTCTTCTTCTTCATTTGAGCTTTATAGTCCTCTGTTTTAATTAATCACCAGCCGCCCCATGGACACCCATGCCTGCCTCATCCTCTCATTTCTCGCCCCCTCCATCTCTGCAACCCCCTCGTTCCTGTTCTCTTCCCTTCTCTGAATTCCACCCCCTCCATTTCTACCAATCCTCACCCGTTCTCTCCATCTTCCACCCAACTGTTCTTCACCTCCCCCTTCTGTTACTCTACCCTTCTTTCCATCTTGAGAGGGAGAGAGGTCATCCATTACACATGGTGTGTGTGTGTGTGTGTGTGTGTGTGTGTGTGTGTGTGTGTGTGTGTGTGTGTGTGTGTGTACGAGTGGACATAATAGTGAGGAGGAAGAGAGCGAGAAAGAAAAAAATAATTATGGATTTGACAGTCTCTTCACAGTCACGTGTAGGAGACTACAGTATTTCACATAGAAAATGGTTCCGTTATAAAACCGCGTATAGCCCCCAAGGCAGAAGTGCACCGGTTTACACCAATACAGCAATGTCTCAAAATTAATCCATATCAGTGTGTGAATGAGAGCTAGAGTACATGCTCTTAGTGTCAAGGCTTTTCCATTGGGGCTCTCAAGCACAAGTCACTGACTATTGTGTTGAATTATAAACTGGCCTTTCGTTCTCTGATAAGTAGCACACTGCTACTCTGGAGGGCTATAGTGCTAAACGCCTCTGTCTCCATGGAGAATCTGTCAGCGGAGTAGTGATCCTCTGGACAAAAGGGGCGCGATGTAGCCCTCACACTGCTAGAGTAGCTAGTCCTACGCCAACACGACTGAGAGTCAATGAGGTTTCTCTATGGCAGGGGTATTCAACTCTTACCCTACGAGGTCCGAGAGAGCACGCTGGTTTTCTGTTCTACCTGATTATTAATTGCACCCACCTGGTGTGTTAGGTCTAAATCAGTCCCTGATTAGAGGGGAACAATGAAAACAAGCAGTGGCACTGGATTCCAGGTCTAGAGTTGAGTTTGAGTATTTCTCTATGGTTAGACAGACTTTTTTAATTTCGGGAATTGGTTGATTAATAACAGTAATTCAAACAGATAGGAATTATATAGAGCTTTTCAAGGACCCAAAGGACTCACTTTATAATTGTTGGGGGATGAAATTGTAGCAACATCAGACTTAGCAAAAACATTTAACAAAGAGAAGGAGATGGGAAAGAGTGTGATGTGTCAAGTGTATGGAAGGTGGAAGAATTAGGATTCGACTGTCTGTCTTATGTGGTGGTCGATGGAGAGGGTGGAGTCCAGGGCTGTCCAAGGTTGCACGCGTGGGGGCAGGGAGAGGCAGTGATGTCGTCAATGGCAAGGGTGCGTTTGCAACTTTGATTAGGGTGGATTTGTGCCTAGGTCAAATTGAATTGCTACTTGCTATTTGTATGTGTTTTGCCAAAGCAGCAGCTACTCTTCCTGGGGTCCAGCAAAATTAAGGCAGGTTATATAATTTTAAAAACATTACAATACATTCACAGATTTCACAACACACTGTGTGCCCTCAGGCCCCTACTCCACCACTACCACATATCTACAGTACTAATTCTGTGTATGTGTGTGTATAGTGCATATGTTATCGTGTGTGTGTGTGTGTGTGTATTCATGTGTCTGTGCCTATGTTTGTGTTGCTAAGGTGTTTTTTAATGTTTTTTAAATCTAATTTTACTGCTTGCATCAGTTACTTGATGTGGAATAGAGTTCCATGTAGTCATGGCTCTATGTAGTACTGTGTGCCTCCCATAGTCTGTTCTGGACTTGGGGACTGTGAAGAGACCTCTTGTGGCATGTCTTGTGGGGTATGCATGTGTGTCCGAGCTCTGTGCCAGTAGTTTAAACAGATAGGTGCATTCAACATGTCAATACCTCTCACAAGTACAAGGAGTGATACAGTCAATCTCTCCTCCACTTTGAGCCAGGAGAGATTGACAAGCATATTATTAAGGTTTGGTCTCTGTGTACATCTAAGGGCCAGCCGTGCTGCTCTGTACTGAGCCAAATGCACCTGACCACACGACTGAACAGTCGTCAAGGTGCGACAAAACTAGGTCCTATAGGACCCACGCTAAACGTGCTATCATGTTTAGTGTGGGTATGCAACAGCAGGGACATTTTAAATATGGCAACTGTATATGACTTCTGGTAAGTAATCTCCTTTTCCCATATGTCCCCCTCGTCTTCCTTTTCAATCCATTCAATTTACCCTGGAGTAAATTGACCCGATAGGTAGGCTAGTGGTTAGAGCATTGGACTAGTAAACGAAAGGTTGCAAGATTGAATCCCCAGCAAGGTAAAAATCTCTTGTTCTGCCTCTGAACAAGGCAGTTAACCCACTGTTCCTAGGCAGTCATTGAAAATAAGAATTTGTTCTTAACTGACTTGCCTAGTTAAATAAAGGAAAGATAAGCGATAACCAACCAATTTGGTGTCGTTACGAAACATTTTCCGCACTCTCAGGACTACCAGGCGGTTCTACTTCCCATGATCAGCTGAACCCTTGTTGTACGTAAACAAACGCCTTGTCAGGGCTACCGGGTGCAATTCTCCCTAACAACTGAACCCTTACTGTAGGAAAACAAACAGGTTCAGGCTGTTGATCATGCATCATGACAAATATAGAAACACGAGGTCGAGAGAGTGGTGAGCTGGCCAGGAGATCATTTCCCTGCCTCTCCTCGATAAACAAAGCAATCAGTGACAGTCGGTGACACAATGAGGTAATTATAGAAAATAACTATTTCTTCTTCAACCTTTCACGCTTGTTTCACAGAGCAACGACAGCTTTCACCTCATGTACCCTTCCATGCACACACATATATTCGCACACACACACACACACACACACACACACACACACACACACACACACACACACACACACACACACACACACACACACACACACACACACACACACACACACACACACACACACACACACACACACACACACACACCAAGAACCCCTCTTAATTAGCAGCCAATAAGCCATCTCATGGTAACACGCTTGTCAATCTCACTCTGCGCCATGGAGAGAGCGCTAATTAACAGATTTTAAAAGTGAGTGTGTAACAGAGTGACACAGAACACAGGTCTCTTCCCTCTACCTCCTTCCGCCATCCCTGGATTGACCTGGCTGATTACTACTGTCACAGCGTGAAGCGCCTCTCTGCCAACTGGCAAGCCCCCATGCTCTGTGCCTGCATAGCTGGTTGCATAGCTGGTTGCATGGCACAGGCTAACACGTTTCACAATATGGTCATTATACCATGGCTGGATCCGTTGGGAGGGGATATGCTAAATGTTTGAATTAGAATGACATCGTGGTTTCAGAGAGCAGTAGTGAGTGACTGAGTGTTGATGAAAGCTCGGCATATAACCTGAGGGTGAATTGAGAAAAAAACAAAAAAATATATGAAAATAATAGAAATAGCTTGGGGGTACTAAGACAAGCGTACAGTCCATTTTTTGTAAGACGGGAATGAACAAGATTGACAGTCTCTAGACAGAAATTCTCTGTTTTTCTTAGGGCGTCCAGGCTACATGCGCTTAGTACCAATGCAGAGGGGGCAGATACACAGGGGTACAAGGAGAAGACAAATCTCTGTTGTCCCCTCCGGGTCCCCGATCCTAACTAATGTCGAAGCCCTGCTCCACCAGAGAGGTGTTAGCAGCATTAGGAGGATAAATGATGGTCAATAAATCCTCCTGACCAACTGGGAGACCAGCACCACCTCCTTCTCCAGATGAGGTCTTGGAGGAGGCGTCATGGGAGGTCCTGGCCTGGATGAGGTGTTACCTCGGGCCTCTCTGAGTTGCCCCGGGGCCCCCCGGACCCGCTCTCACGCTTCAATTATCCCTGAGTATGATGAAGCACTACTCTACCACAGGGCCACATAGCTGGCAGTGGGGTCCCTCAAGGAACAGTGCTGAGTCTCATCAATGTTTCAGATCCTGGAATATATATATGGCTTGTTTTTTCTTGAGAGGATGGTCAGGGGGCCGAAACATAATAAAAAAATGTGTAGCCTGCAAATTTAACACAAGATGCCAAATATATATAATATTTGACTAAAAACAATCATTTCAAATCTTTTCGAATACGATCACATACACTACTGGTCAAATGTTTTAGAAGACCTACTCATTCAATGGTTTTACTTTCAAAGTTTTTTTGACATTTTCCATATTGACTGACCTTCATGTCTTAAAGTAATGATGGACTGTCGTTTCTCTCTGCTTATTTGAGCTGTTTCTGCCATAATATGGACTTGGTCTTTTACCAAATCTTCTGTTTACCCATCTACCTTGTCACAACACAACTGATTGCCTGAAATGCATTAAGACGGTAAGAAATTCCACAAATTCACTTTTAAGAAGGCACACCTGTTAATTGAAATGCATTCCAGATGACAACATCATGAAGCTGGTTGAGAGAATGCCAAGAGTGTGCAAAGCTGTTATCAAGGCAAAGTGTGGCTATTTGAAGAATCTCAAATATAAAATACATTTTGATTTGTTGAACACTTTTTTTGACGACTTCACTATTATTCTACAATGATGAAAATAGCTAAAATAAAGAAAAACCCTTGAATGAGTAGATGTTCTAAAACTTTTGACCGGTAGTGTATATCTCTCTATTGTGCGTGGGAAAACTTTGGAACAGATTTCCAAAATCAAAATCACTTGGAGCTGATATGCTGGTGTTTGTACAGTCTTATGTCCAACAATTTAAATATATATACACTACCGTTCAAAAGTTTTTTTTTTTTTTTAAAGAAAATCAAATTTTTTGTCCATTAAAATAACATAAAATTGATCAGAAATACAGTGTAGACATTGTTAATGTTGTAAATGACCATCGTAGCTGGAAACGGCTGATTTGTAATGGAATATCTCCATAGGCGTACAGAGGTAATTATCAGAAACCATCAGTCCTGTGTTCCAATGGCACGTTGTGTTAGCTAATCCAAGTTTATAATTTTAAAAGGCTAATTGATCATTAGAACACCCTTTTGCAATTATGTTAGCAGAGCTGAAAACTGTTGTTCTGATTAAAGAAACGATAAAACTGGACTTCTTTAGACTAGTTGAGTATCTGGAGCATCAGCATTTGTGGCTTCGATTACAGGCTAAAAAATGGCCAGAAACAAAGACTTTCTTCTGAAACTCGTTAGTCTATTCTTGTTCTGAGAAATGAAGGCTATTCCATGCGAGAAATTGCCAAGAAACTGAAGATCTCGTACAACGCTGTGTACTACTCCCTTCACAGTCCTCAACTGGCACCTTCATTAGATAGTACCCGCAAAACAGCAGTCTCAACGTCAACAGTGAAGAGGCGACTCCGGGATGCTTGCCTTCTAGGCAGAGTTCCTCTGTCCAGTGTCTGTGTTCTTTTGCCCATCTTAATATTTTATTTTTATTGGCAAGTCTGAGATATGGCTTTTCTTTGCAACTCTGCCTAGAAGGCCAGAATCCCGGAGTACCAGCATGCGGGTACTATTTAATGAAGCTGCCAGTTGAGAACTTGTGAGGCGTCTGTTTCTCAAACTAGACATTAATGTACTTGTCCTCTTGCTCAGGTGTGCACCGGGGCCTCCCACCCCTCTTTCTATTCTGGTTAGAGACAGTTTGTGCTGTACGCCTATGTATCAGCGACTGATAATTTGCTCCTGTATGCCTATGTAGATATTCCATTATAATCTGCCGTTTCCAGCTCCAATAGTCATTTACAACATTAACAATGTCTACACTGTATTTCTGATCAATTTAATGTTACTTTAATGGACAAAAAATGTGCTCATCCTGACATGACCCTCCAGCATGACAATGTCACCAGCCATACTGCTCGTTCTGTGCGTGATTTCCTGCAAGACAGGAATGTCAGTGTTCTGCCATGGCCAGCGAAGAGCCCGGATCTCAATCCGATTGAGAACGTCTGGGACCTGTTGGATCAGAGGGTGAGGGCAAGGGCCTTTCCCCCAGAAATGTCCGGGCTGTGTCCCACTAGTCTTGAAATGGCATCCTATAGGGTGCCATTTCAGCTTGCATTGAATCCAGGGTCCAAAGCTGGGGTTGGGATCCCATAAGGTGCAGTCTCATCAATATTCTTTATCAGTCTCTTTCTCAACTATTTTGTATTCTACCATGTGCTGGACTAGTCTATAATAGCCTGCTTTGAATTACACCCCCCTCCAAGTAGTAGCTCTATCACGGTGGATGAGGAATAAAATCAATAGTCAACACCTGAACAAAACCCACGACTATGCCACAGATGTGGTTAAATCAGGAGGAAGCAAGACCGATTGTCTGTAAAGTGAAGCCTGAATTCAGCAGCAGGCTCAATAGAAGGTCTATTGGTACAAAATAAAAGCATACAGTGGGGAGTTTGGCCACCCCTGGAGATTGTGCCACAGAGCCATAAAATAACCCAGGCTGCCTGTCCGCTTGGGATCCTATCAGACCTGGTTGTTTACAAATCACTCTCTCATTTCAGGACAGATGGGGGAAAATGAGGAAAGAGGTATGAAATGAAAGTAAAGGGGTTTTGCAGTGCTGGGTCTGGGCAGCCCGGTTTAGGAGGGCATTGTCCGTTGGCCATTCATTCTCCACAGCGGCTACTGCATATCTAAGATCATCACAATCCCCAGTAATGCCCACAGTCTCTTCCTCTCCTCCTTCCTGCACCAGGCTCTCCATCACGTATTGAGATCCTCCGTTTTTCATCATTTTATCGCGGATAACTAATTCCGGCTTTATCCCCAAGTAATATTGCCCTTATCGAGGGGGAAGGCGAGGGGAGGCAGGAGCCGGTTGGAAGTTGGAATGTCAGTATGGCGGAACTGATTGCGAGCGCCCAGCGAGGCGTGCGTTGCCGAGCGGCTGTGGCGTAACCCAGTGCTGCTCCATTAACTCCCCCAGGTCCCCTGCCCTCCTAAGCCCCACAATATTGCCACTGATATTGCCCTGGCGTTACATCACTCAGCCCACGCACTGCCACTACTGTCACACCAGCCCTGCTTGCCCACCACACACACACACAGAAAGCCTAATACACACACGTCTGACTGACACAGCCGTGGAAAAGCGATTTCATTCCCTCACCCCACCCCCCCTCACCCCACCACCTCTATTTTCTCCTCCCTCCGCCTTTTCTCATTCCACTTCTCAATTATTGGCAAGATACGGTGGTTGCCACCCTCAGCAACCCTCCACCACACACACGCATACACACACACACACACACGCACACACAGTAAACAAGGTATAGATGTCAGGAAGCATAGGAGTGTAGAGTACACCACCACACACTTATAATGTAGCCTGTATACACACACACATACACACACACACACTCGTGCACAGTACCCAGGTCAGTTTACATTGCTGTGAAGTAAATGACACAGGAGGATCTCACTGCATACAAAATGTACTGCACTGTATGCAAATCATCCTCCCTCCAATGTTTTATAAAGTAAAGGACATTTGACACACATCCCTCAAACCTGGGAACTTCCAGGACACACTTGGTTAATGAAGAACTATGACAGGTGTAAAGATGACATTTAAAGACATTCTTCATTTTGTACGGTGTGTCTGTCACTGGTTTTGGACCGAGACACAGAAAAACAGATCCTGTAATGGGGAAACAAGCTCTGCCCTTGGCTACTACCCTCTCCCCTCTTTTCATCATCCTCCCTTTCTCCCGGCTCTCTCCCTCTCCCGACTCCCCTCCACCTCTCCCCCTCTCCGCTCTGCTCTAAGGGCACAGGCACTGGGTGATTGATGTGGTGAGTGAGCGCGTTGCCATGGTGCTGTACCTGATGGGGAGGAATATGCTGCGGTGATGTGTGTGTGCTGCTAGCGCTGCACTGGTCGCCTGCCAATGAGAGAGCGGTTAGAGAAGCTCTTGTTTCACACACACCGTCAGAAACACACACACACACACACACACAAAAACGTGCACAGACATACACAAACACGCACTCTCGCACAATTCTCTACCAGAATTAAATCATGGTAGCTCCCAGACAGTAGTGCAGTTGAATTATTTATGGGTGCCCGTCGCTGAGGCTGGCCGTAATAAAGTTACCACTGCGACTAATTTGCAGTTTGATCAGGTGGGCTTTTAGCAGTGGGTCCTGGGCCCCAACATTAAGTAGATATTGTTTTTACAGATTTGATTACTTTTTTTATTGTTATTTTTATTAATGCACTGGGTTTGTACAGTGTAAAGTAGGCTAGACCGCCCAGCCTAGCCAGCCGGCTCAATACAAAAACCAACGGGAGCTTTTAGCTTAGACTGAATGTCTACTACCACGTAGGGAGCACAGGAGGCTGGTGAGGGATGACGGCTCATAATAATGGCTGGAAGGGTGTGGTATCAAACGCATGGAAACCCTGAGTTTGATGTGTGATACCATTCCACTAAATCCGTTCCAGCCATTACTATGAGCCCGTTCTCCCAAATTAAAGAACCACCAGCCACCAATTGTAGGAAGCCATACAACATTATATAGGGATATCATCTAAGCGCTTTAAGCGTCCCAATAAGCTCAGGGCTATGTGATTAAAAATACATACGGCTGAGTATGAATCAGAGCTGAATTGGACCTGTGCGGGTGGGGGCGTGTGCGGGCGTGTGCGGGTATGCATCCCACAGTCGCCGTATTGGGCGATGATAAGGACTGTATAGGACTGAATTGGGAATGGCAATATGTCCTACACCAAATCCTCTTAGCCATTATGAATGCTATGATAATCTGTACTATAAATTATGGTTACCATAATGTATTATTATAATAACCTAATAATGTTATTACTTTTAGTGACGTTAATACTACAATGAACATTATCCTCAATATTGGTATTGGTATTACTTCTCTTCCTACATATCGTCTATGATAATCCGTTTGCTTCTATAAATTATGGTTACCTGGTTAAAAGTTATTCTCTTTTTGTAGTAAGTGCCTACATTATAATAACCTAATAATGTTATTACTTTTAGGGATATTAATACTACAAGGAAGGGTTCATTTCTTCTCGGATATTGATATTGGTATGACTGATCCAAAACTAAACTTTTTTATTTAAATACCAAATTAAGTCAGAAAATATAGTTTTTTTTAGTCGCGATATTTACTAAACAGAAATATTATGATAGTAGTTTCTGGGCCTTTGGGCCACTAACATTTAGGGGGCCAACATTCTAGGAATTCAAAATAACTAAATTCCTCACGAAAATAATCTAAATAGCTAATGAATTTGCCTGATAATACCAAAACGACATTTTCCAGAGGTCAAGAATCTAACAGAGAAATTAAGCAATATAATTCCAGATATCATAAACTCAGACCAAACGGGTTGTGTCAAATGCTAACTCTCAATGCAGATAAAGCCTTTGACAGGGTGTCATGGCCTTTCACCTTTGAAACATGTAAAGAAATTGTACTTTTGTGAAACTTTCCTGAACTGGCTGCAAATGATGTACAAAACACCAAATGGCAGAACAAGGATAATGGTACAATTTCGCGCTCTATTTACAAGGCTTCCGCAAATAGGGTTCGGCTGGCGCCCAGCCCTAAGGTGAACCGAACAGGTGTGCTCATATAACTCCCTTAAATAAATTATAAGACCTAAGATTGAAAAATTTGAAAAAGTTGGCAATAGTACTATTTGTCCATCTCAGTTGCCAGTATACTCTTCCTCAAAATAAATCTAAGATAACTCAAGAAAATGTGAAAATGTATGACAGTTTTACATTTTTGCCAAGGGATCTTAGTCGGGCAATTTACATTTAACTAAGTTGTTTGGTGCAGTATTCTATAGTGATAAAAAAATGAAAACCAATCTATCATTGAAATACAACAAACAATTAATTGAAGAAACCCTACTGTTGATCAATGACCCACGAAGAGACGACACTGTAGCCTTCGGCTACAAAATCCTAAAAAAAAACATCATCATAATATATGCATAATATATGGACTGTTTGGGATGGGAAGCATAAGGGGGCAAGACGGGGGAGAACGTCTGTCATCTTTCATTCAAAATATAAGCAACAAATTGGCAAATACAAGGTCTACAGATCGACCAGGAAAAACAACAAATTAGCAATGTAGGCAGATGACGTGATTATCTACCTAACAAACATTAGTCAGTGCCCGCCACTATGGATGAGATGAAACAATACCGTGTCGCATCTGGGTACAGAATAAATACAGGAAAGCATGATGGTAGATCAGACATCAAAACTCATTTTAAACTTAAATATTCAAATAAAGTAAATACAGATTACTATCCTTCAAGATCTAAACTACATCAGTATTGCTTTAGAACACTGGACAACCAGTTTAAACGGGACCTTCAAAGGTGGAAATTAGTACCTTTAACAATAACAGGAAGATTTGAAACTATTAAAATGAATGTGCTCCCAAGATTTGTATTCCTGTTCCAAAATCGACCCATAACTATTCCTCTAAACACGTTTATGGGACAAACTCCTGACAGGAAGAAAAGCCTGTGTCAAACTTAAAACAATCAAACGATGTAAACAAGAGGGGACTAGCACTTACAATTATTAGAACTAAATTCAATTATTGCATGGATGAACCCGGCATCAACCACCTAAATGGAGACAGATGGAAATAACAGAAAAACCAATAAGTACATTTTACAGGAAGATAGAAAATACCTGCATCAATATAACACCATAAAGGACAAATATCACCCAAACAGAATGCATTGATCTCCCTGCGATAAATTGTACAGACTTTACATTACATTCAAAACTTTGATACAGACACATTACATCAAATAACTACAAGATACAGACAGTTCATTACATCATAGAATAATGTTTACATAATAACAATACTTGCCACTTCAGCATGCTTTTGTGGCACAGTTACACGCAGGGCTACGGACCAGAAGGTTGAGGGTCACTGACCACCATGGACAGCTCACTCTCTCTGCCGGTTTCATTACACTGAGATCAGATACAGACCACTGGGGGATTTTGAAACATTTTAATGATTTATAATTAGACACATTACAGAGATACAGACACATTACAACACCACAATAAATAGATGATACTGGACAAACAGAAAAGACATCCCTACCTTGTACATACCCAATATCGATAACAGAAGTCACTTTCCATTCATCAAATGGATAATGAGACATTTTTTTAAATACATTATTTTTCAAGTGCAGATACAGATTGTTTTTACATAAATACATTACAGAGATACAGACACATTACAGAGATACAGACACATTACATAGATACAGACACATTACATAAATACATATAGAATTACAGAGATACAGACACATTACAGAGATACAGACACATTACATAGATACAGACACATTATAGAGATACAGACACACATTACAGAGATACAGACACATTACAGATACAGACACATTACAGAGATACAGACACATTACAGAGATACAGACACATTACAGACACATTACAGAGATACAGACACATTACATAGATACAGACACATTACATAGATACATATAGACACATACAGACACATTACAGATACAGACACATTACATAGATACAGACACATTACAGAGATACAGACACATTATAGAGATACAGACACATTACAGAGATACAGACACATTACAGAGATACAGACACATTACAGAGATACAGACACATTACAGATACAGACACATTACACATTACAGAGATACAGACACATTACATAGATACAGACACATTACAGAGATACAGACACCACATTACAGAGATACAGACACCACATTACAGAGATACAGACACATTACAGAGATACAGACACACATTACAGAGATACAGACACATTACAGAGATAGACACATTACAGAGATACAGACACATTACAGAGATACAGACACATTACAGAGATACAGACACATTACAGACAGACACATACAGAGATACAGACACATACAGACACATTACAGAGATACAGACACATTACATAGATACAGACATTACATAGATACAGACACATTACAGAGATACAGACACATTACAGAGATACAGACACATTACATAGATACAGACACATTATAGAGATACAGACACATTATAGAGATACAGACACATTACAGAGATACAGACACATTACAGAGATACAGACACATTACAGAGATACAGACACATTACAGAGATACAGACACATTACAGACACATTACAGAGATACAGACACATTACATAGATACAGACACATTACATAAATACATAGATACAGACACATTACAGAGATACAGACACATTACATAGATACAGACACATTACAGACACATTATAGAGATACAGACACATTATAGAGATACAGACACATTACAGAGATACAGACACATTACAGAGATACAGACACATTACAGACACATTACAGAGATACAGACACATTATAGAGATACAGACACATTACAGACAGACACATTACAGAGATACAGACACATTACATAGATACAGACACATTACAGAGATACAGACACATTATAGAGATACAGACACATTACATAGATACAGACACATTACATAGATACAGACACATTACATAGATACAGACACATTACAGACACATTACAGAGATACAGACACATTATAGAGATACAGACACATTATAGAGATACAGACACATTACAGATACAGACACATTATAGAGATACGGACACATTATATAGATACAGACACATTAGAGATACAGACACATTACAGAGATACAGACACAGAGATACAGACACATTACAGAGATACAGACACATTACATAGATACTGACACATTACATAGATACAGACACATTACATAGATACAGACACATTACAGAGATACAGACACATAGAGATACAGACACATTACAAAGATACAGACTTAAAACGCTCAACCTACAGATGAGTACGAGGGGGAGTTTAAGTACAAACCTTACAAGCTTGTTGGGCTGGTCTGTAGCTTATTCTTTTGATGTTTGGGGCTGCTGGTGAACCATGATGTACAGGCATAATGGATGTGACACTGGACTAGCCCACTTACCAGAGTTGTTAGGGTGTCTGTAGCTAGGTTTCCATCCAATTGGCGACAGATTTTCATGCAAATACTAAAAAAAACTGCATAAAAACAATATGTGCATTTTCCAAATCAGAGTGTTTTCCATCAAATTGCCTTGTTGCGGACTAAAAGTGTGCGTAAATACTTAGTGCACATAAAAATAACAGTTCAATTCCCATGTAGAGAATAAAAAGTACAAGTTAAAATGGGTTTCCACCACATTTTCCCACTCTAGACCCACTGAAGATTTTGTCACTATAAATGTTGCCTAGGTATAGCCTCTGGTATTGGCACGTGTGCTCTGAAGGTTGGACAAAAGTGCAAGATCATTTTGATCTGGCAGGATCGATCTTCATGTCACCAGAATAAGAGAGCTCCAAGCTCATCAACGTGCACTTTCACCACCCTTTGAAGTTCATCATAACCTATTTCATGTGTAGCCTACAACCGCAGGCTTTCTCACGATGTCGTGACCTTTTCTATCCGACATAAGACATAAGACGTAAAAATACAGCCAGACTGGCCTGCTACTGTGCCTTTCTAGACCTTATAAAGTGTGGAGAATAGACCCACAACTGATCCAAACAGAAGGAAACTTTCAAATCACAGGGCTTACGCCCCGTTATTCAAATTTAATTTTCACTGCAGCCTGGAGTAGAATGTTGAAGGCTAGTCCGGTGTTGAAGGCTAGTCCGGTGTTGAAGGCTAGTCCGGTGTTGAAGGCTAGTCCGGTGTTGAAGGCTAGTCCGGTGTTGAAGGCTAGTCCGGTGTTGAAGGCTAGTCCGGTGTTGAAGGCTAGTCCGGTGTTGAAGGCTAGTCCGGTGTTGAAGGCTAGTCCGGTGTTGAAGGCTAGTCCGGTGTTGAAGGCTAGTCCGGTGTTGAAGGCTAGTCCGGTGTTGAAGGCTAGTCCGGTGTTGAAGGCTAGCCTCCGGTGTTGAAGGCTAGTCCGGTGTTGAAGGCTAGTCCGGTGTTGAAGGCTAGTCCGGTGTTGAAGGCTAGTCTGGGTAGGAAACTTGGATTGTGCCTAAACAAGATCAATACGGGAGCTTTTGGAGATGGGTGACTTCTGTCTTCACAGTTCTTTCATGCGCAATGATGTACCTGGCCTCTCCGCTGTTCATTGGCTATTCTTATTTGTTCTTGTGGATTCATATTGGAAAATGGATGCAGCTTTGAGTGCTTTTATGATTGCTACTTAGCCTATTGCAGATTCTCTCCCCCAAAAGCAGTGGGACCTAATAAAAACGCTTCGCGATAAACATCCTTTCAATTAGATATAGCAAAGGCATATAACAATGTAAATGCCAAGAATGTGCCGGGGCACATACAGTATACAGAATTATCGAAGAAAGAAACAAAAGATGAGACTATTATAGCGGTAACCAATTGGGAAGATGAGCTGTATTTACTGATAACCCAAGAGGACTGGGAGGAAATATCTAGAAAAACGTCCGAGACAATCAACACTCTACTCTGGAGGGAATACTTCTCATAAATCCTATAATACAGTCAAAATACATCCGTGACATCACACCAAGTTGCTAGTGTAACAGAAGGGAGAGCAGGCCTAACCACACCCACATAGTATATTCCTGCCCAGTCCTCAATCCCCTCATGCACCGCTCCTTGAATCCTCTTCAGCATTCGGAGAATAACTGCACTTAAACAGATTACTAGAAAAATGGCTTAAACCGCTGGCACCACAAATAAGCAATTGGAAACAAACAATTATTGAAATCTATAGTATGGAAATGATAACTCACAGAACACGACACCAAATTACTATTTGCATGCATGAGTGGGTGTGTGCCTGTGTGTGGGTGTGTTATGCATGCAAAGACGGTGAAAACGCAATGCAGATCGGGATGCCAACACAATTCAGATACATGTCCACTGCCCAAGCAAACGGCAAACAAAGACCTTGCTTTTGCAATATATATAAATAAACACAGCATTTGTGTGTGTGTGTGTCTGTGTATGTACAGTACCAGTCAAAAGTTTGGACACCTTCTCATTCCAGGGTTTTTCTGTATTTTTACTATTTTCTACATTGTAGAATAATAGTGAAGACATCAAATGAAATAAATATGAAATAACACATATGGAATCATGTAGTAACCAAAAAAAGTGTTAAACAAATAAAAATAAAAATATATATATATATATATTCGAGATTCTTCAAAGTAGCCACCGTTTGCCTTGATGACAGCGTTGCACACTCTTGGCATTCTCTCAACCAGCTTCAATGCTGGAATGCTTTTCCAACACTTGAAGGAGTTCCCACATACTGTATGCTGAGCACTTGTTGGCTGCTTTTCCTTCACTCTGGGGTCAAACTCATCCCAAACCATCCCAATATTGGTTTAAGGTCAGGTGATTGGGGAGACCAGGTCATCTGATGCAGCACTCCATCACTCTCCTTCTTGGTCAAATAGCCCTTACTCAGCCTGGAGGTGTGTTTTGGGTCATTGTCCCGTGGAAAAACAAATGATAGTGGGACTAAGTGCAAACCAGATGGGATGGCGTATCGCTGCAGAATACTGTGGTAGCCATGCTGGTTAAGTGTGCTGTTGAATTCTTAATAAATCACTGACAGTGTCACCAGCAAAGCACCCCCACACCTCCTCCTCCATGCTTCACGGTGGGAACCACACATGCGGAGATCATCCATTCACCTACTCTGCGTCTCACAAAGACACGGCTGTTGGAACCAAAAATCTCAAGTTTTGAATTATCAGACCAAAGGACAGATTTCCACCAGTCTAATGTCCATTGCTCTTGTTTCTTGGCCCAAGCAAGTCTCTTCTTATTGTCCATTACTAGTGGTTTCTTTGCAGTAATTCAACCATGAAGACCATCAACCATGAAGACCTGATTCTCCTCTGAACAGCCGATGTTGAGATGTGTCTGTTACTTGAACTCTGAAGCATTTATTTGGGCTGCAATCTGAGGTGCAGTTAACTCTAATGAACTTATCCTCTGCAGCAGAGTTTACTCTGGGTCTTCCTTTCCTGTGGTGGTCTTCATGAGAGCAAGTTTCATCATAGCACTTGCTGTTCTTTGCGACTGCATAAAAAGTTCTTGACATTTTCCAGATTAACTGACCTTCATGTCTGGTACTGGTAGCAAAGTCAGGTGCAGGAGAGCAGAGATTTGGGAACAGGAGCACACTTTATTTAGGCGAAGGTGCAAAACGCGCAAAAGAGTCACAAGAATTATGTTTAACAACAAACATCTTTGTGAAAAATAACATGGAAAAAACAAGCCAGTCTGGCGCATCAACAATACCCACGTAACACAAACAATCTCACACAAAGACATGATGGGGAACAGAGGAATAAATACATGTAGATTGATTGGGGAATGAAAACCAGGTGTACAGGGAACAAGACAAAACAAATGGATAAATGAAAAATGGAGCGGCGATGGCTAGAAAGCCGGTGACGCCGAACAAACAAGGAGAGGAGCCGACTTCGGCGGAAGTCGTGACACTGTCGTTTCTCTTTGCTTATTTGAGCTGTTCTTGCCATAATATGGACTTAGTCTTAAACCAAATAGGGCCATCTTCTTTATACCACCCCTACCTTGTCACATCACAACTGATTTGCTCAAATGCGTTAAGAAGGAAATAAATTCTACAAATGAACTTTTAACAAGGCACACCTTGTTAATTGAGAGAATGCCAAGGCACACCTGGTTGAGAGAATGCCAAGGCACACCTGGTTGAGAGAATGCCAAGAGTGTGCAAAGCTGTCATCGAGGGAAAGGGTGGCTACTTTGATTTGTTTAACACTTTTTTGGTTACTTCATGATTCCATGTGTTATTTCATAGTGTTGATGTCTTCACTATTATTCTACAATGTAGAAAATAGTAAAAATACAGAAAAACCCTGGAATGAGAAGGTGTCCAAACCTTTGACTGGTAGTGTATATACACACACACACACACACACACACACACACACACACACACACACACACACACACACATGTCAAAAGTTGACACACCTACCCATTCCAGGATTTTTCATTATTTTTACTATTTTCTACAATATGTATTTATATTTTGTTGTGATTCTGTTGTGATCTAAAACCAGTAAATGGTTTTACACAATTACAAAATAACTCTATGGTAGTGTTAAGTTGTGTACTGAAATGACACTTCTGTAAGCCAACAGTGACAACCAATGAAGCATCCATTCAAATTATGATGCTTATCAACAGCAGCTAATTAACTATCCAATACAATAAATATATCTTACAGTATCTCTCCAAATAAGACTCCCACCAATTTAAGCTAGACAATTATTTGATTAATGACACCAAGCCATATTAATATATTTTTAATACACAAGAAAGAAACAAGATGACAAAACTTAACAATTAGTCCCATTACTGCATGACAATAGTTTTGTTGGGGTTAATGAGCAGCTCTCGTCATGAGGACGCTGTTCATCCGAGTGCCAATGACACGTTACAAAGCACACATGCTAATGAGTTAGCTCACCGTCTGCACCTACAGACATGCAGAGATGCATTTTGTGTTATTGACGGGTTGGTTTGTGATGTGCGTGTGCAGAATGTGTATGTGTGTGTACAGAATTTGTATCTGTGGTGTGTACAGAATTTGTATGTGCCTGTGCAGTACGTGTGTATAGGTGTATGTAGGTGTGTGTGTGTGTCTTAATATGTGTGTGTGTGTGTGTGTGTGTATATGAGCCCAGGCTCCAGTGTTTTATCCATGCAGTAGCTGTAGGTATTAACTGTTCTCCTGATGAGCTGAGAGATAAGGAGAGGCAGTGCGTTAGGGGGGCCAGCCCCAGCCTGTGGAGGACGATTAATTAATCAAAACAGGACACTTGAATCAGAGCGAAGCCACTCCACAGGGCTCATCATCCCATCGCTCCCCCTCTTTTCTCCATCCCATCTCTGCACACACACATAGGCTATTCATATACACTGCATGCTCGCTCACACACACACACACACACACACACACACACACACACACACACACACACACACACACACACACACACACACACACACACTCACACACTCTCTGTTTGGCGTGCAGTGTGCTATAGTGGTGGGTGCAAATGACAAATCCAGGGAGGTCATTTCCATATTCACTTAACAGTGGAGTGTCACAGCTCCCGCTCCTTTTTCAACTGAAGCGGTTTTAATCAAAGAGCTACACTACTGTGCCACAAGGTCGTAAATGGCCCTGAAGCACCTTTGAAACACAGTAAGCATTGACACTGGTGTCGCCCGTGAAAAGGACAGGCTTTTATCCCCCTTAAATGGCTTGTAAAATGGCCCCGTTGATTAAACAGTCTTTCTTTCGGGGCGCCATTGTTCCGGAGCGACGACTGAAGCAATGAAACCTCGACGACAAGTCTGTTCTAGCGGCATGTGTGCTTGTGCATGCGCGTGTGTGTCTTTCAATAATGCAGAATGCACTGGAGGTAGGAAATATTTCTTGACATTTCCAGACCGGTCCTCTCTGCTTTAGGAGGAGGAGTCTGGATCCCATAGAGCAGAACAGTATCAAAACGGATGGAATGCTATTACTGTAATGTAAAAGTCACACACACACACACACACACACACACACACACACACACACACACACACACACACACACACACACACACACACACAGCGAAAGGAAGAAAATAAAAGCCATGGATCCTAACGGCTTCAATATGAACGCTGTCATCCATCAGAGGTTATTGCCTGTCCTTGTTATGAGTCCTAATCCACTTGTTTCTACCAGTTATTCTCCTGATAGTAGACTAGCTCTCCTCAAGACTAATGGCTCTGGAGTGCTGAGGGTAGAGATATACCGTATAGCGAGAGCGCTCGCACACACACCCACACACACGCGCACACACACAAAAGCATGCCAACCGGCACACACATCATGCACACACAAGACATCCGATCCGCTCACTTCCCCAAGGCACAGATATATAGTGCCTTCGTCAGACTGAAGAAGGAGAAGGTACAGCGACACCACACAACAATGCATCGACTATTTGGTTACCCCAACACCTGAGTACTCACTGATGTCGTATCAAGTGCAGTCATCTCCAAAGGTGTGATTATGGTGTGAGGTTATGTAAGTGTGTGTCTGTGTGCTTGTGTGTGTGTGTGTGTCAGTGTCTCCCTCTGTGTAATTGAGCCTGTGTGAGCGTGGCTCTATCAGCCCTCTCTGTGTAGTCTCTCAATTAGCCCTGAGAGGAGGCCCGTGGGGAGGCATTGTTTGAGCTGCACTGGAAGACAAACAGGGCTGCTACCACTGAACACTCCCTGGGCAACACTTGAGACTGCAGCAACACTCAGTCTGTACACGCACATACACACACAATTAAACTTGAAAGCACACACACACACACACACAAAAACTATCTGGCGAATGAACCATAACCAAAGACCCAGAAAAATAGAGAGGGCCTCGTTGTTTTCCCACAAATTGTACCCAGTGGGATGGGCCCCATTTCAACAAGGACAGACCAAACAGCATTTGACGAGTGAATCGATATTCTCTCCTGCCACTTTCCATACACACTTCAATGATAACAGCAGCACCAGTGGTCATAGTAATATTTCACTTTGTAACATTGGTCCAATTTGGAAAGGAATACAACCGATTGTTATTGGTTGTGTCTCTCCAACTATCTATTTTTCTCTCTCACTCTCATCCCCCCCAACTCTCTCCCTCTCTAGAGACCAAATAGAGGACTTTCAAGTCAAAATATTTATTTCATCCATAATGAGCGATCGTGTACTTTTGGCCTTTTGGAGCTCATCCCCAGTTTTTATACTCCACTGAGAGGAAGGGAAGAGAAGGGAAGACGTTCAGGTAGGTCTAATAGCTCTCTCTTTATCTATTCTAGGATGAGTTCAGTTATTTTCATCCTCTTCCAGGGTCAACTAAAATCTCTAGAGGGAGACGAAGATGTACTTTTCATCTCCTTCCAGGAGTCTATTTAGCCATCTGAATGTAGAACTGTAGAGATGACAGTATTGAAAGGGAAAGGAACGCTCAGTGGAGGCTGTTACTAGCCCAGTAAGCCCACGCAGGCTTTGGCCCTCAGTCAACTAAGCCCGTTTGTAGTGAAGGAAGGACGTTCGTGGTTGATTAAGAAATGTCTTGTTCTGAGCACAAGAATAGTGTGTTAGAAAGCACGCAAATAGAATACATTGTATTACATTAACTTAATTTCCATTCACGGTTTTTATGTAAGGTCGTACCACAGAGTTTCTCAACCCAGATGCGCAACATCGCGAGACTTCCTGGAATGCTTGCGAAACAGACCAGGCCGGGGTTTGGGGTTTGAGAAGTCTGACACGTTTAAAAAAATATTTTTTTAAGTATATGGATGGAGTACTTTTGATTTGACAGTGAGACGACCGTTAGACCGATGCCGTGTTTCTGCACATTAGCTAAGCTAGCCAATGTCACCACGACATGGTCTAAAAGTTCTGATGGGTGATTTCTATTTGCAGAAGCAGTTGATGCCCATCTTCATATTGTACTCCTTTGGTCACGACAGTTGTGATGGAAACAGGAAGTTTCAGTACAATTTTATAAATGCCAAACAAATAACTTGTTCGCTCGACATGGCGGGATCTTTTTGGGTCAGTATAATTAAATCTGCGAGAAATTGTGATGGAAACGCCTTTATGCGGAAATATTGATAAAATAACCATCATATCAAAGTAAACTTGGGAGTCACGCAACGATATAGTGTGGTCCTCCCACTACGACTCGGGAAACCACGAGGTTTATTAGGCGACAGACGAAATCAAATCAAATTTTGAACTTGATGAACTTCATGCGGTGGTGGAATGCGCACGGTGTTGAGCGTGATGCTCCAATAAAAATCAAAGGTCTTATTCTGGTGACATGATGATCAATGCTTGACTGCAGTTTGACAAATACAAATATTCTCGCTTTCATCCATAATAACCTCATCATGTAGACTAGCCTACCCGCACTGTATTTGCGAGCTGTTGGCCAGAGCACACGTGCAAATACCAGATTAGGCACATTGGCTATTTAATGCAACAGTTTGTGAGAAAAAAAAACTGTCGTTAGAGTTGAAATTGTGATGGAAACACATTGAACTTTGGGGGGGAAAAATTGGCACATAAACTTTAAGCTGCAAAATATAACTTTTTGGCAACCTGACAAAATGCACGTAAAAATGTTAGTTACAGATCTGTAATTTTCAATGAAAGTAAGTCTAAGAAGCAGTAGATGTGTTCTATGTACGCTATTTCTATGCATCCCATTTTTAAGTTGAGTTTTTGTATCTTTTACTTTTTACGGTTGTGTACACCAACTCCAAGCAGCTGAAAATACAATATTTTTGGTTACTGTATGGGAAAATATATTTCACAGCGGTTTAGATTGTATAATGATTATTTCCGCTATACTTGCTTTTTTTTTGTCACAAAATGAAATTACGTGAACAATTAGAATTTTAGTAACAAGGAAAAGTCGGCACGATTTCTGCATAGTGCATCTTTAAGTACACTGTGTACACTACTTCACTCACTGATTCTTATCCGCATCAAGTGGAAACACCACTGGTGGGAAAATGCAACTACAGTATTTTCTTTTTGCAGATTTTAGAATATTTGCATGAAAATCTGGTCGCCAATTGGATGGAAACCTAGCTAATGGCCACCTCTATTAATCCTATGACAAACAGTCTGATACTGGGCTCAGAAATCTTACATGACTGACTGGTATTCAGTGGGTATTCATGCCGTGGCATCTTGTGTTTTCTGACTTCCCCCTGTCTAACCCATGCCAATTGGAGAGCAATAACATACAGTGAGTAGGGCAGCAACAAGAGAAACTCATTTCTGGACAAAGGCGGCCGAGCAGAATGTAATGCATTTCTCCTGAGGCTATGGGGGTGGGATTGACGACGACAGAGCGAGAGAGGGATGGATGGAGAAAGTGAGGGATGGAGAAATCACCTTGCGCAGCAACCCCATATCATTTGCATGGTTTATACTCTCCAAGGCCCTCCATGCAAATGAGTCATAAAGTAGAAATAGAGAGACTTTGGAAGGGGTGTCGGAGGGAATTTATATATGATTGCCGAGGCGCTGAGTGTCCTAAATCATTTTCAATTAGGTGACACTTTCAATATCGAGCGGCTGATTTAGAGATATTAAAACTTCTCCCCTCACTTCGGCTCTTTCCCAAATGGCACCATTTCCCCTATTTAGTGCACTACTTTTGACCATGACCCACAGGGCTCTAGTTCAAAGTAGTACACTATAAAGGGAATAGGGGGGCTTTTGGGACACATCCTCTATCTTTGGCAGAGTTGAAGGAAGGCAGGTGATGCTATTCCTGCAATACTGGGGTCCCCCCCTTCTCTCAGCCACATGTTTTTCCTCATCTCCCTCTTTTTAAAGGTGCATATCAAAAATATATTTAACATGAATAAAACTGATTGAAAGTATAAAGAAAATTTATTTTTCCAATAATGAAGCATGTTTTTGAGCGAATACAGAGGACATCTGGACAACCATATGCCAGGGCAGCAGCTGATCCCTTAAAAATACTGTCCATACTGTCTATACACACACCATCAGTTTCTGACTGTCCTTGAGTGGCCCAGCCAGAACCCGGACTTGAACCCGATCTAATATCTCTGGAGAGACCTGAAAATAGCTGTGCAGCTAAGCTCCCCATCCAATCTGACAGAGCTTGAGAGGATCTGCAGAGAAGAATGGGAGAAACTCCCCAAATATATATTCCGGAGATATGCTGTATATTCTGGTCTCTGACATTGCTCATTCTAGTATTTCTATATTTCTTAAACATTTAATTTTGGGGATTTACATGTATTATTTTGTATTGTGAGGTATTACGTCACTGAGCTAGGAACGTAAGCATTTCGCATCGCCCGCAATAACATCTGCAAATTATGTCACAAATTTGATTTTAAATACGCATCAGAAAACAGACACACAATAGACTAAAAATAAACCGTTATTTGCATGGCGAAAATTCCTATTCCACCAACGTACTGATAACCCAATGGGATCCAATCGATAACCCAATGGGATCTGCATTCTTATTACCTCCACATCATGACAACATGTATTGATCTCAATCACTTTAAATCATCCTGGCTAATTCTCATTACAGACAGGCTCCTCCATCTTGACCTTCCTCAATAAAGACCCATCTAACATTAGGTCAGGGGGCATACTCTACTACCACCCTCTCTCGATAGGCTCAACCCCAGCACCTTGAAGGACCCCATAGACACCGTCCTCCCCACCTTTTTGAAGGCAATAAAGTCCAGGGAGGTTAAGATGGACACCTCCCATCTCCTCCTCCTCCCTTCACACCTCCCTCCCTCCTATCTCCATACAATTAACCCCAACACCTTACGAGACATTACACACACCCTCATTCTGAGGCAATAAAGTCAAGACTTTGATGGACATCTCCCATCATCCCTTCCCTGTTTGATGGTTCCTCACCCGGCCGAGGCGTCTGGCCCGACAGGTCTGGGTTCAGGTGATAACAGTGGCGTCTGAACAATGGGAATATTGTAAAGCTAATGAAAGAACTGGAGGTGGAGGAATCAGACACAAATCAGCCTAGCTTGGCACTTGACGGGGGGTTTTCAACAGCAATAAGGGAGGCAATACCTCTCAGAGAAAAGGAGGCACCTCCTCCCAATCTTGTGTGAAATAAAATGTAAAAAAGCCTTCCAGATGAATGACACTCACAGCCGCCTGCCAAAGGCACTCTGGAGTGTGTTAAAGTGGCAATGTGTCAACCTAGGAAGGAGTTTAAGCCTGCGAGAGTAATAAGCACAGCGAGGGAGTCGTTTTACCTTTACGGTCTGTCACACACACACACACACACACCTTTGGTTTTTCAGTTAGCTAAGATAATGATGGGGGCTCTTAGTAATCACTGTCAATTAAATGTTTCCTATTGTGTTCTGTCTTACCGCAAAGCTTTTCTCTCTCTGCTGCAATGTCCAATTATCAGCAAATGTATCACATTTGCCTCTATTGCATTTTTTTAATAACATTCCCCATAGCCATCTAGGGGTGTGCAGATTGAGTAATTGCCCGCACACTCTCATGGTTAGGTCAACGGGCAAAGAGCCTCCTCTCTCACAGGTTGCTGCCTGAAACAACTTGAACTAAAGTCACTGTCTTAGTATCTGTAGACAGCATGATACAAGAAAATAGAAAGCCATGCCATTGCTCAGCCGTACGAAACGAGACCCAGCGAATTGCTCTTAACCGCTCAAACACAGGCGTACGGACACACAGGAATCTGGCAGTGTAAGATAAGTATCTTCGCCGGGCTAAAATCTCAACACTGTAATTGGCTATGGCGTAATTTCCTGACGGCGGCAAGCGGTCCATACTGAACGTAGAGGGAGGGACGGAGAGAGAGAAACGGAAAAGAGAGAGCGAGAGAAGTAAAGCGGGTGAGAAACAGTAAGAACGAGAAGGAGAGAGAAAGAGTGCGGGGGGTAGAGCGAGAGTGATTAGACGTCTTCCACAGGTCTTAAATCTCCATTAATCATTGGCGTTCCTTCCATTCATTCCCAATCTGGGGCCTCCGACACTGATAAGGGCCCGTAGAAAAGAGAAGGAAAGGGAGAAGAAATGGAGGGGAGATCCCAGACTTGTTAAAAATAATAAGCTGCTCAGGAGGAGCCACGTGGAGTGGACCGGCGAGACGGGAATCACGGATTCAATTAAAGGCTCGTTAATCAGCCCTCCTTGACGACTCCCGTTTTTCTTGTTCATCTACATCGGCCCCAGTGGGTTGCCAGGTCTACATGTCCACCCCTCACGGTCCTAGAGAGGGTCAAGATTCAGTAGGAGGGGGGTAAAGGGTGTGGAACCTGGCAACCTGCTCATGTCATTAACCAAAAACCATGGCTGTAAGGCATGAGTAGGCACGGTGGTTGTGGTGATGAAGGAGGCGGAGGGTGTTTCATAACGACACTAAACATGGTGATTAAGCTGCCGAAGTCATTACGAATACTGAATACTATTATTACGTCACTCTGCCAGAGAGGGGTTTCCCCTGAATCAGTTACGATGTGAAACCATTACCATAATGAAATCCTGAAAAAGCGATATCCTTGTGCCTGTGGGTGGGTCTTGCAGTTGAAGCCATCTACGTCGCATGTAGCCTACGATCCCCTGCCTGTGTAGGATCAAATTCCTTCTGCAGTGGTACCCCTCTATCCGTCTCCCCCTCATTCAACCAATCACTGTCAGTAAAACACTTAAAAGAGAGAGAACCATCACCATACTTTACAATGAACTAAGCCCTTTAACCATTGTCTTGTCAGTGGACATCATGTATTGAATGGGAAGAAAACCAGGTATCAGACAGACTGGCACACCCACTCTCACATAGCCCTGTGAGATCCCCTTAGGATCACCATATAAATTGAACAGAGCCCTTGACATATCTGACAACACCCACTTCTCTCCTCCGCCACAGCCCCCCTCCCCCCCCTCCCTCCGCCACAGCCCCCCTTCCCTCGCTCCGCCACAGCCCCCATCCCTCGCTCCGCCACAGCCCCCCCTTCCTTCCCTGCCTCCTCCCCATCCCTCGCTTTGCCACAGGGCAGTGGAGTAATAGGATCCCTGGGTGAACTGACCCCCACATATCTAAAGGGCTGACACACACACACACACACACACACACACACACAGTTACAAAGGAAATGGAATGGAGGCGAAGACGGAAGAGAGAGAAAAAAAAGAGAGAGTGGAGGAGTGTGATGGGAGAAGAGAGAGAGAAAAAACAAGCGGCCAGCCTTGTGTGAAAGACATAATTGAAAATGTCAAAAGATGTAAGGAATGACAGCAATGAACTGGCTGAGCACGGCGATGCAGTCTGTCAGATCAGAGAGAGGCTGCAACCCTGAATGGATTTGTTCAATCTCTCTCACACACTTTGTCTATTTCCTCCCCTTGTAATCTTGTGTCTCTGTGCTACCTAACTCACAGTATTAACAGGCCTTTTTGGCACATACTGTATATCTGCCCTCATGATAATGGGTTTGTTAGTGTGAAGCAGGCACATGTAGAGACTAACACATGCACGTGAGTCTACGTATAACACAGAGGGGTCGTCTCAACAGGTGAGACGACCCTTGAAACAGACACAAGGCCTACTCCCCCCTCTTCTTCTCTCCATCTCTCCGTCCATCCATCTCGACTTCTTCAAAAGGTGACCCTCAGCCTGTGTGTGGCTCTAGCCAGGCCTTATTATTTAATCTATCCCTCCAGCCTTCGCTACTTCTTCAAAGATGTGACCCTCCACCCCGTGTGTGCACACATAACAGATCATTCACTTAGCTATGCTCCCATCTGATAGAAGCCATCTCATTTTAGCTGGTTAGTGATATTCATTCGAGGAATAACCACGTGCGGTATCAGATCCTGAACATGTCTCACGGGTACAGGACAGCTCTCTGAGAAACATTGAACTGAGAAACATTGCCAAATAAGGGGGCTACAGGTAGCCCAGAAGTTAAGAGTGTTGGGCCAGGAATCGAAAGATCGCTGGTT
>NC_068452.1:3730434-3750434 GCF_023373465.1 Oncorhynchus keta | reverse complement strand
CACACACACACACACACACACACACACACACACACACACACGGGGCTGTGGATGCAGCCATGGTTACCCGAGATTCTTGTGGAGCCTCCCCGTGTATGGAGGGGCGGAGCCTGGAAGGCATAGACCACATCGCTCTCGGCAACGCTGTTCATATCGTCGTCGTCAGAGAACGAACGCTGGAAGCCAGTGGCGTAGAGCTCGGACAGGACCACCTAGAAGGGGGCCGGGGTGGGGTTGTTGGAAGGAGAGAGAGAGCGAGGAGGAGATTTGTTTAAAGAGATGTACATTGCTTAATACAGACACTTAATACAGACAGCACAGAAACAGACTATGTATAAACAGCCATGGACATGGCTAAGTGGCTTAGCATGGGGGTCAAACACACACATACACAGGCTACAAATTGTAGACAGACAAGCTATAGAGGACAAACAGGGAATATATGTGGCAAAGCAAACAGAGCAGACATGCTATATTTGCATTATAAGTCTGTTCAAGATCCTTCTAAAGTAACCACATATTAAAGGCCCAGTGCAGTCGAAAATGTAATTTCCACACTATGGGGTTGGAATAAAACTGATATTTAAAAAAAATAAAAAAAATATGATAGTGTAAGAGCTGTAAGAGCTGTTAGAAAAGATTGCCTGAAATGTCTGCCTGTTTTGGTGGGATGGAGTTTTGGACTGCCTGGTGACATCACCCCTCCCCACTCAGACTACTGTCAGACAGTCCTGGCAAAACTCTTGTGCCGTGATTTGACGATAATATTAATCTGAAGATTTGTTATTTATTTATTTAACTAACTATGTTTAATTGTTGCCTGACTAAATACATAATGTAACAATTAACTCATTAGGATTTGGGGCATCACAAGAGCGGTTGCTTAATTCAGGAGATGGTAACTCCTTAAACTCTAAAAGTTCTTTACCTATCACATCCATAAACACACAACTTATTAATCGTAACAAAAATCACTAAAGCTGGAGATTCTTACCTCCCTCACTAGCTTTAAGCACCAGCGGTCAGAGCAGCTCACAGGTCACTGGACTTGTACATAGCTCATCTGTAAATAGCCCATCCAATCTACCTCATCCCCATACTGTATTTATTTATTTATCTTGCTCCTTTGAACCCCAGTATCTCTATTTGCACATTCATCTTCTGCACATTCTACCATTCCCGTGTTTAATTGCTATATTGTAATTACTTCGCCGCCATGGCCTATTTATTGCCTTTATTGACTTTTCTACCGTATTATTGACTGTGTGTTTGGTTATTCCATGTGTAACTCTGTGTTGTTGTATGTGTCAAACTGCTTTGCTTTATCTTGGCCAGGTGCAAATGATAACTTGTTCTCAACTAGCCTACCTGGTTAAATTAAGGTTAAATAAAAAAGAATAATAAATAACCTCGTATCATATCACCATTCTGAACCGTCATAACCTTTTGCATCTGCAAAAACCCGAGCTTTACTTATGATTCTGTACTACACAAATTGGTTTAATTATTTATTTACTCGCTAATTAAATGGGAACACAGGATAAACATGCATTCTACACTGATATTGGAGACGTAATACGCTAAAAAAAGATCCCAAGCAGAATGACAACATGGATAACATTGCCACATTCACAAACTACTCTCACCTACAATGACCATATACTTTCCACACAAACCGCCACCCGCTTTGAGCAAGAAATCATGAATGTATTTACGTGAAATGTCTCTCGGTGAACAGGGCAGCCTTGGAAAGGGGGTTGGGCCTTTTTGTGGCACACTTGTAAGGCTCTGATTGTCCGAAATGTTCCAACAATTCTTCTACTGATGTCCTTCTTCATAGTTGTCCGGTATCCGGTGATTTGTCGTGTAGTCCTGAACAGAACTACAGAGTTGATTTTTGCCTTCCATTTACTATTGAAGATGCTTCTTTGAAGATGGTTCGATGTTTCCCCAGTGGGGTGATGAGAGTGGCGTAATGGTTTGAGCAGAGTAACAGGATGGTCCTACTTAAATTTGCTTTTGAAGATACTTTACTTAGGACAGCTAATCTGCCGTATCAGTGATTGTCCAGGAGGTGATTTTATCATCTCCACCTCATGTTGAGGAGGAGGATGATGTCATCGATGCACTTATTGATGAAGTCAATGACAGATGTGGTGTACTCCTCAATGCCTTAGGAAGAATCCCAGAACATATTCCTGTCTGTGCTAGAAAAAACCGTCCTGTCGCTTAGCATCTGAAAGCAGGAATCAGGAGGAAGGAATTATGGTCAGATTTGCCTAATGGAGGGTGAGGGAGAGCTTTGTATGTGTCTCTGTGTGTGGAATATAGGTGGTCCAGAGTTATTTTCTTTCTGGTTGCACATTTAACATGCTGATAGTAATTTGGTAAAACTGATTTAAGTTTCCCTGCATCAAAGTCTACGGCTACTAGGAGCGCCGTCTCTGGGTGAGCGTTTTCTTGTTTGCTTATGGCAGAATACAGCTCATTCAATGCTATCTTAGTGCCATCCTCTGACTGTGGTGGTATGTAAACAGCTACAAAGAATACAGATGAAAACTCTCTAGGTAGGTAGTGTGGTCTAGAGCTTATCATGAGAAACTCTACCTCAGGTGAGCAATAGCTTGAGATTTCCTTAGATATCGAGCACCAGCTGTTGTTTACAAAAATACATAGTCCGGCGCCCCTTGTCTTACCAGACGCAGCTGTTCTATTCTGCTGGTACATCGTATAACCAGCCAGCTGTATGCTGATGTTGTCGTCATTCAGTTTAATCTTAAGCGTAACTCGTCAATTTTATTATCCAAAGACTGCACATTTGCTAGCAGAATTGAGGGAAGTGGGGGTTTATTCGATCCCCTACGACTTCTCAGCAGGCAGCCCGCTCTCCTGCCTCTCTTTCTCCGCCTCCTTTTCACGCAGATCACTGGGCTCGGGGCCTGTTCCTGAGAGAGCCGTATATCCTCCGCCTCGGGCCCATCAAGAGTCGTAAAAGAAGAAAAAGGATTCTGCTAGTCCGTGGTGAGAAATCGCAGTTCTGATGTCTAGAAGTTATTTTCGGTCATAATAGACGGTAGCGGCAACATTATGTACAAAATGAGTAAAAAAAACAAGTTACAAACAACGCAGATAAACAAACAGAAAAACTCAATCAGTTGGGGCACATAAAACGTCTGCCTTCTGCTCCAGTGCCATTTTATCTTCTCCCTTGATTTACGACCGGACGTGAGTTGTTAATCACAACTAGTTCTTTCCTGCCCCCTCTATGGGTGTAAGGGGGTCTGATTGAAGTTATTCATTGCAAACCTGATTCTCGTGGTCAGTCATGAAACTTGCTTGAGAAATTGCTTTTTGCTAAGAAGCTTTTTTTGTTTATTTTCTGACCATTTTAATTGAAAACTGACAAGGTACAAGGTACAAATCTGTCGTTCTGCCCCTGAACAGGCAGTTAACCCACTGTTCCCAGGCCGTCATTGAAAATAAGAATATGTTCTTAACTGACTTGCTTGGTTAAATAAAGGTAAAAAAAAATAAATTAAATAATAATAAAAACAATCACAGTAAGACGCTTAATTTTCACCCAGAAAGGATTTGATATTGAGATACAAATGGCTGCATTGGACCTTTAAGGATTCCTTACTCTCTCCTCACATCTGTTTTCTGAGAAGGCTTTTATCAAATCACAAACAAACAGACAGACAGACAGTGATGTCCCATCCTGCTCCTTCTCACATACCATGACGAGGTATTAGGCCCAGCTGTGGGACTGACAGCAGAGTGTCTCTGTCTGAAATATTCCTATCTTTCTCTGTCTATCTGTTCCCTCTCTTCATCTCTGTCATTCTACGTGTCTGGTGTGCTCCAGTCTCTGCCATTCTACGTGTCTGGTGTTCTCCAGTCTCTGTCATTCTATGTGTCTGGTGTTCTCCAGTCTCTGTCATTCTATGTGTCTGGTGTTCTCCAGTCTCTGTCATTCTATGTGTCTGGTGTTCTCCAGTCTCTGTCATTCTATGTGTCTGGTGTTCTCCAGTCTCTGTCATTCTATGTGTCTGGTGTTCTCCAGTCTCTGCCATTCTATGTGTCTGGTGTGCTCCAGTCTCTGCCATTCTACGTGTCTGGTGTTCTCCAGTCTCTGTCATTCTATGTGTCTGGTGTTCTCCAGTCTCTGTCATTCTACGTGTCTGGTGTTCTCCAGTCTCTGTCATTCTATGTGTCTGGTGTTCTCCAGTCTCTGCCATTCTATGTGTCTGTCTGGTGTTCTCCAGTCTCTGTCATTCTATGTGTCTGGTGTTCTCCAGTCTCTGTCATTCTATGTGTCTGGTGTTCTCCAGTCTCTGTCATTCTATGTGTCTGGTGTTCTCCAGTCTCTGTCATTCTATGTGTCTGGTGTTCTCCAGTCTCTGTCATTCTATGTGTCTGGTGTTCTCCAGTCTCTGTCATTCTATGTGTCTGGTGTTCTCCAGTCTCTGTCATTCTATGTGTCTGGTGTTCTCCAGTCTCTGTCATTCTATGTGTCTGGTGTGCTCCAGTCTCTGTCATTCTATGTGTCTGGTGTTCTCCAGTCTCTGTCATTCTATGTGTCTGGTGTGCTCCAGTCTCTGTCTGTCTAGCCCCTCTCCCTTTCTCTCTCTCTGTCTAGCCCCTCTCCCTTTCTCTCTCTGTCTAGCCCCTCTCTCTTTCTCTGTCCCTCTAGCCCCTCTCCCTTTCTCTCTCTGTCTAGCCCCTCTCCCTTTCTCTGTCCATCTAGCCCCTCTCCCTTTCTCTCTCTGTCTTACCCCTCTCCCTTTCTCTCTCTATCTAGCCCCTCTCCATTTCTCTCTCTGTCTCGCCCCTCTCCCTTTCTCTCTCTGTCTAGCCCCTCTCCATTCTCTGTCCGTCTAGCCCCTCTCCCTTTCTCACTCTGTCTAGCCCCTCTCCCTTTCTCTGTCCGTCTAGCCCCTCTCCCTTTCTCTCTCTGTCTAGCCCCTCTCCCTTTCTCTGTTCGTCTAGCCCCTCTCCCTTTCTCTCTCTGTCTAGCCCCTCTCCCTTTCTCTGTCTGTCTAGCCCCTCTCCCTTTCTCTCTCTGTCTAGCCCCTCTCCCTTTCTCTCTCTGTCTAGCCCCTCTCCCTTTCTCTGTCGGTCTAGCCCCTCTCCCTTTCTCTCTCTGTCTAGCCCCTCTCCCTTTCTCTCTCTATCTAGCCATTCTCCCTTTCTCTCACTGTCTAGCCCCTCTCCCTTTCTCTCTCTATCTAGCCCCTCTCCCTTTCTCTCTCAGTCTAGCCCCTCTCCCTTTCTCTCTCGGTCTAGCCCCTCTCCCTTTCTCTATCCGTCTAGCCCCTCTCCCTTTCTCTCTCGGTCTAGCCCCTCTCCCTTTCTCTGTCCGTCTAGCCCCTCTCCCTTTCTCTGTCCGTCTAGCCCCTCTCCCTTCTTTCTCTATCCGTCTAGCCACTCTCCCTTTCTCTCTCGGTCTAGCCCCTCTCCCTTTCTCTGTCCGTCTAGCCCCTCTCCCTTTCTCTGTCCGTCTAGCCCCTCTCCCTTTTTCTGTCCGTCTAGCCCTCTCCCTTTCTCTCTCTATCTAGCCCCTCTCCCTTTCTCTCTCGGTCTAGCCCCTCTCCCTTTCTCTATCCGTCTAGCCCCTCTCCCTTTCTCTCTCGGTCTAGCCCCTCTCCCTTTCTCTGTCCGTCTAGCCCCTCTCGCTTTCTCTTTCCGTCTAGCCCCTCTCCCTTTTTCTGTCGGTCTAGCCCCTCTCCCTTTCTCTGTCGGTCTAGCCCCTCTCCCGTTCTCTCTCTATCTAGGCATTCTCCCTTTCTCTCACTGTCTAGCCCCTCTCCCTTTCTCTCTCTATCTAGCCCCTCTCCCTTTCTCTGTCCGTCTAGCCCCTCTCCCTTTCTCTCTCTGTCTAGCCCCTCTCCCTTTCTCTCTCTGTCTAGCCCCTCTCCCTTTCTCTCTCTGTCTAGCCCCTCTCCCTTTCTCTCTCCGTCTAGCCCCTCTCCCTTTCTCTCTCGGTCTAGCCCCTCTCCCTTTCTCTGTCCGTCTAGCCCCTCTCCCTTTCTCTCTCTGTCTAGCCCCTCTCCCTTTCTCTGTCCGTCTAGCCCCTCTCCCTTTCTCTCTCTGTCTAGCCCCTCTCCCTTTCTCTGTCTGTCTAGCCCCTCTCCCTTTCTCTCTCTGTCTAGCCCCTCTCCCTTTCTCTCTCTGTCTAGCCCCTCTCCCTTTCTCTGTCGGTCTAGCCCCTCTCCCTTTCTCTCTCTGTCTAGCCCCTCTCCCTTTCTCTCTCTATCTAGCCATTCTCCCTTTCTCTCACTGTCTAGCCCCTCTCCCTTTCTCTCTCTATCTAGCCCCTCTCCCTTTCTCTCTCGGTCTAGCCCCTCTCCCTTTCTCTCTCGGTCTAGCCCCTCTCCCTTTCTCTGTCCGTCTAGCCCCTCTCCCTTTCTCTGTCCGTCTAGCCCCTCTCCCTTTTCTGTCGGTCTAGCCCCTCTCCCTTTCTCTCTCTGTCTAGCCCCTCTCCCTTTCTCTCTCTGTCTAGCCCCTCTCCCTTTCTCTGTCCGTCTAGCCCCTCTCCCTTTCTCTGTTGGTCTAGCCCCCTCTCTTTCTCTGTTGGTCTAGCCCCTCTCCCTTTCTCTGTCCGTCTAGCCCCTCTCCCTTTCTCTGTTGGTCTAGCCCCCTCTCTTTCTCTGTTGGTCTAGCCCCTCTCCCTTTCTCTCTCTGTCTAGCCCCTCTCCCTTTCTCTGTTGGTCTAGCCCCCTCCCTTTCTCTGTTGGTCTAGCCCCCTCCCTTTCTCTGTTGGTCTAGCCCCCTCCCTTTCTCTGTTGGTCTAGCCCCCTCTCTTTCTCTGCCTCGTTTTCCTTTTTCTGTCGGTCAGAGCAGCAGGGCTTTCCATGATGATCCTGTTACAACGGGTAAAAAGCCTCTGTCTGGGAGGTATGGTAATTAACGGACAGAGATACTCACCACGAGAATGTTACAGTGAGTGAGTGGAATTATGAATGTACACCCCATAGACATAGGATAGAGCAGGATAGGGCCTTTAAGATTTAGTAGGCTAACAAGTCTGGCCCACTGACCATGTGTGTGTGCGACCCTTACCTGGTCTGGCGTGGTCTTGCCCTCCTCAGCAACCATGGCACGCAGGCAGGAGATGGAGCCGATGAGAGGCACAGCCAGACCGACACGTAGATACCTCTGACCCTTAGTACCGAACACCAGGGTCACACGCATACACCTGGAGAGGGAGAAAGAGAATCTTGTTCCAGACAGTTCTTCACAAGCACACACACAAAGACAGACATTACACTTGCTGTGCTGGTCTCTTATCCCCTCCACAGGCCTGACTGCAAGGCGATGCTAACGTGTTAGCATTAGCACCACAGGGAGCCTGTCTGTGTCTGCTGAGGCATGCCTATCTACAATCAACAGGAGCTAGCTAGTGCAGAAGATGTGGGCATGACAGGTGGAGCAATGGAAGGATGGAGGGATGAGCACTCAACGCTATTTGAGGCCACGGGTTTGAGGTACGACTCAGTTTTTTATTTTTTTATTTTACCTTTATTGAACCAGGCAAGTCAGTTAAGAAAATATTCTTATTTTCAATGACGGCCTAGGAACAGTGGGTTAACTACAGATTTGTACCTTGTCAGCTCGGGGGTTTGAACTTGCAACCTTCCGGTTACGAGTCCAACGCTCTAACCACTAGGCTACCCCAGTTGAGGGAAGAAGGGGTGGAGAGATAGAGAGATGGATAGAGGAAAGTCTGGAAGAGAGACAGGAGCTCTGATGACGCCCCGGCTTCCTGCTTTCCCATCATGCATTATTCAGGAAGTGTCGTCGTCGTCGCTAACAGAGTGCTCAAAGAGCAGAGACACGGGGAGGATGTGAGCGCTGGTTTGTTGATGTTGTTAGACATGCTGAGATGAGACGAGCCTGGATGAGAGGCGGAGATGCGGTGTACAAAGTAAGAGCCGGTGATGTTAGTTAACCCCCTGCTGATGTAAGAAGACACGACCATTATTGAGATCTCACTGAGATTTCAGTTGGAGACAGCGGGGCGATAAGGGGAATATGCCATCGGTAAGTGAGGACAATGACATGAGAGAATTACATCCCTCCCAAAGCGGAGGGGGGGGAGGGGGGGGGGCACAACAGAGTCCCAAAATCACTAACTGTGTGGGTCTCACTTGAACTGATGAGGATTCATGAAGTGAGTCTCTTGGTTTTAAGGTCATATACTGGATATGCAAGAGCTATACAAGAGTTATACCTTAATACAAATGCGGTAAGTTGCATCGGATAAGAGTGTCTACTACCAAACTAGCATGTTAATAGCATCAGTATATACCGGCCCTGTGGATAGACTGTCTGTGAGATAGAGAGGGACAATGCGATATATACTCTGTCCCAGCAAGCTGTTGTGTATCTATCAGAAACGCCCACCCTGCTTAGCACTTGATCATATTCCACTGTGTCTTGTCACAAAAAGGGAGAACTGGTAACATGAAAAGTGTACATGTCACACACACACACACACACACACACACACACACACACGTGCACACACACACACGTGTGGCTTACCTGGTTTGCCGCAGGGGAATGGGCAGTGAGATGCAGAGGAAGGGGTCAAAGGTGTTGCTCTGTTTAAGGCAATGTGGACATGTCAGGGAGGACCTACAGACACAACAGAGAGAGGGAGAGAGGGGGTTGGGTTAAAGGGATATTTCACCCCAATTACTAAATGACATATTGGTTTCCTTACCCTGTAAGCAGTCTAAGACAGCAATCCACGCTTTAGTTTTGTTTACCAAGACACTGTATCGAATGCTACCTTTTAAGCATTTGTTTGTGGCACAAATCCAATGCAAGTCAATGCTAACTATATTAGCATTTTTGCGCTTCATGTCCAAATCATCTGTGTCACACAACACATTTTTTGATAAGTTAGGATGAGTAAGCCAGATCCAATCGAGGGGCAACCTGGTCAAATCCATTTTCCAACCAGCTCCTCTCAAGTGAGGTGGGATGGTGTGGTACATAGACACATGATCTCGGGCACCGTGTGTGTGTGTGTGTGTGTTTAGGTTGAATGGAGAAGTAGAGATCTAACCTCACCTGGCAGGGCTTCTCTATATGTGTAACGTTATGCATGGGGTATTACAGAGTAGGTGGGCAGAACAGAGAAAGTACATTTAGCTCCACGAGAGACAACACTACACCTGGAGCCTCACATCCCCAGTTAGGAAACACACCGGAATAGACTGAAATATTCACAAGAAAGGAGAGAAATAATGTGGTTTTATTTGAATATTTCAGCAGGTGTTCAAAAACCGTGGTGGGAAGAGAAATGTGGGAACGAAAAAAAGCTAAGAAAGAAAAAGAGCCACACAGCAGAAATGAAGTAGATGTAGGGAGGTTAACCGCTACATCGCTTAGCCACCTTAAATACATTTGACCGGTAATGCTTAGGTTAATTTTCATACTTTTGTAGGATTAAATTGGCACGCTTGTATTTCGCTTTAGTCGTCATGCATCTTATTCGTCACACGTGCACAGCATGCAGAGCCTAGTTTGAGGAGAGGAATAGCCTACTTACTGCAGTGAGAACTGCTTTCGGAAGCCCAATCATTGAGCAACAAAAAGCCATTCTAAATGCAATCGCTTGTTAAAAAAATTGGTGTCCATGATTAAAAAGGAGTTCTTTTTATTTCTCAATATCAACTCGTAAAGCGCGCCTCCCATTCGCCATTCGGATGCATACGCTATAGCCTGCCTACCGTCGACTATCAGCGCGTCACCCACCATTTTACAATGTGAGCTTGAGGCAGTATAATTGTTTGAAACTTGAACGTTTACGTCACTTCAAATAATGAGGCATGCGTTACCTTGCTTCAAAGTAGACTAGCCAAAATACCTCCATAGAAACGTGGAGGCAATTATTTTATAAAGACTTCCTCATGCCATTAACCAGCAGTTCTCTCCTGTTCTATTGGTTTTCATATCAACTTTCTTTCATTGTCCAGCAGCCAAAGGCACAATCCTAATCACATTAGCAACCCATCATAGTAGTTGCTATTAGATTCCCCCTCTTTCTAAGTTTCTAATTGAGATGTCATCTCTGTCAAATGGAACTGCTCCATTAGCTGCACAGTTTAGAACTGGGTTTTCCACCAATTGCATTTTTGGGTAAATGTTTGAAAAGGAAGTTTTATTAGCTGCTTCATTTACAGGAGTTGCATGTTAAATAATAGGCTACAGCCTTTTGACTGTAAGACGATAAGCTTGCTCTGTTCCATGATGAAGATGAATGAAAAATGAAAAATGTCTGGTCCTTGTATGCATGCACAGTATTAGAGGAAGAGGTGAAACGAGAGGTTTCACTCTCGCCAAAATAAGTCCAATGCGTTTCTATTAGGGATGCACTGACATGACATTTTTGGCCGATACCGATATCCAATATTTTCCTTGCCAAAAGAAAAACAATCCCAGTAACCGATATTTACATTTATTGCGGCCTTTTCAGCATTCTAGTTCAGTTAAATAGTTGAAAGACACCCACACACACACACACTGACCGAAAAGTGATTTTGTTGGCATTTACGTATGTCCCCATTACCAGTAAAACATCATCAATACCAATTTATTTCAGGCCTACTTGCTGTGCCGTTTCGTTGTTCATTTGTTCAGTCTTAACCAGGATATCATCATACATGTCAAGAAGTGACGTTTCAGCTGTCTGTCTGTCAGCGACCTCTCTTCTAATGCGCACTGCCACTGTGTCCGTTTCCGTCTTGTCCAGCTGTGTCTGTAACATTTCACATAAACCCTGTTTCTTGTCTGCATCGGAGTAGCGGTCCTTGTACCTAGCATAGAGCATGGTGGCGGCACAGTAGAGGCTCAGAGAGAATGCCACGGAATCTCTTGTTCACAGCCTCTTGTAGAGTACCTTTACAAGTTTTAGCCCGACAGTCTGGGTCGGTGGTTTTGTTGAGCAGCTTTTCAATGCCATGACAGAGGGTATCATGTCTTCTGCAGACACAGTTGGTGAGCTTATTTCTCCAGTCAGTTGTTCGAATGGCGCTAGGAGTGTGTTCACGTTTCCAAGTTTCAAACATGTTCTCAAATGCCATTGAAATGGCAACAGCGGTATGAGAACCAGCACATTCTTGAGCAATACGGCTTTCCTCAGTACAAAATCCACGTCGACCCACTGTGCTGTCAGACTCAGCATGCTCATGAGGTTGACATCGCTGGTCCAAATGTCAGTAGCGAAGCTAATAGCAGTGACGCCCATAGCGAGTAGCTCATGGATGTGAGTTTCAACAATACCGTGTAACTACGGTAGGGAAACATGTGAAAAATAGCACCTACTTGGTAGTGTGTACCGGTGCTCGACCAGTCGGCGAAATCTAAACTTCATCCGCGATAGAGAACGGTTGATTGTCAAGGGCAACGAATTACATTATCTTGGCTTGAATGGATTTTGCCGACTTGTTGACTGCTCGATCCACACAGCAGACATTGTGGGCGAGGTGAGGAATGCTGTGTAGAGCTATATTGTTTGTGGCGTCATTACATCATCTACCTACGTTATATAGGTATGCACGTCAGCTTAGGCGACATCGGTTTTGCACATTGGCGTTAAACTAGACATCGGGTCGACGCCGATGTTGGCATTTTTAGCTAATATCGGCCGATTCCGATATGCTTACCGATATATTGTGCATCCCTAGTTTCTATGGACTTATTTTTGGGCTAAGCTTGTTGCCTGCCTTCCAGTCTTTGGACGACTCCCATTGCTCTGATGTGTCGATCACGTCATTTTTAAAATGTATTTAATTTATTTTTTTACAGTTTGTTGATGATCAGTTAGTCGGCAGCAAAATTGACCGAAATGTCTATCCCTAAGTAGATGTGGTTATTAGAAAAAGAGAAGTGCAGACGGAAACAGGAGAGAGAGCACCAAGTCAACTGAGAAGCGAGGACATTCAGATTAACAGGGACATGACATCTGCGACATCATCCCAATGCAAAAGAGTCACTACCCCGTCTCATCCTCCCGTGTCATGCAGGGCATCCACTACCAGTGTCAACCAACACAATAATGACTCCAACATGAATACCTCCCTGGCCGGTGGCCCAGCCAGAGTACACCCAGGGGGATTTAGTAGTGGTGTGGGACAGCAGAGCCACAGAGGTGATCAGCCCTACAGGGGGATCAGCAGGAGATGAGCCATGGGGGTTAAGCACAGAAACATGGAGGACAGCCAAGAGGACTGTGTCAGCAGCATCCCCAGGGGGAGGGGGTGAGAGGGGGAGAAGGGAAAGGCGGATGTAGAGAGAAAGATGGAGGCAGAGGAGAGAAGGAAGGATGCTGGTGGTAGAGAGACGGAAGGATGGTGGTTGTGGTAGAGATCGGTTGGAGAGAGAGAGGCAGCCATTAGCTTGTGTAGAACATATTGTGTGGAACATATTAGCTCCACTGTGCTGATACATTTTACTGCTCCTCTCTCTGCTCTCTCTGCTCTCTCTTTTCCTCCTGGTTGTTCTCAGCTGAATGAGTCCAGGTTATCAGATGTTCTGCTGAGTCACTCCAGGACAGTGATGCACTCAAGTATAGTCGGTACAGGTCTGAACAAGAGTTGTTACAACACAGGGCCTGTATCCACAAAGAGTCTCAGAGTAGGAGCACTGATCTAGGATCAGGTCCTCCACCTGTCCTTATAATCTTATTCCTTTTGATCTAAAAGGCTAAACTAATCCTCGACCAGCACTCCTACTCTGAGAGGTTTTGTAGATATTGTCCCAGATATAATAGAAATAGCATTACTATTTCAAAAGTATTATTTAGTTATTCTATTTCTATGAATCTAGTCAATTTATTTCTATGGATCTAGTCATTCTATTTCTATGGATCTATCACACATTCTGAGAGTTGGTTAAAATGATTACTGTATTTACTCTGTTTGGGAAAGTGACAGTCACAGCATTAGTGGGGCTTACACGTTACAACATCACTTAGAATGCTCTCCATGGAGTCTGACGCGCACACGCACACGCACACGCACACACACACACACACACACACACACACACACACACACACACACACACACACACACACACACACACACACACACACACACACACACACACACACACACACACACACACACACACACACACACACACACACACACACACACACACACACACACACACACACACACACACACACACACACTGGCATTGCTTAAAACTCTGTATGTGGAGGCTGACAGCGTTTCCAGTCTGGGGTGTGTGTGTGTGTGTGTGTGTGTCTGTGAGGAGAGAGTCTGTCAGTGTGTGTGTGTGTCTGTGAAGAGAAAGTCTGTCAGTGTGTGTGTGTGTTTGTGTCTGTGAGGAGAGAGTCTGTCAGTGTGTGTGTGTGTGTCTGTGAAGAGAAAGTCTGTTAGTGTCTGTGAGGAGAGTGTAACGTAATCCGTCTTCCTCTGACGAGGAGTATGAAATATCGGACCAAATCGCAGCGTGGTAAGTGTCCATGTTCATATAGATAATGAAACTAAACGAAACAGTTTTGTAAGGTGACATACACTAAACAGAAAATAATCACCCACAATTAAAATGGGGAAAACGGGCTACCTAAGTATGATTCTCAATCAGAGACAACGATCGACAGCTGCCTCTGAATGAGAACCATATCAGGCCAAACACAGAAGTACAACATAGAAAAAAGAATATAGACAACCCACCCCAACTCACGCCCTGACCAAATTAACACAAAGAAAAAATAAAGGAACTAAGGTCAGAATGTGACAGAGAGTCTGTCAGTGTGTGTGTGTGTATCTGTGAGGAGTCTGTCAGTGTGTCTGTGGAGACAGAGTCTGTCAGTGTGTGTGTGTGTCTGTGAGGAGAGAGTGTGTCAGTGTGTGTGTCTGTGAGAAGAGTGTGTGTCAGTGTGTGTGTGTGTCAAACCTATCCTCTCACCACCATCCACTCTGCATTTGGCTGACTCTCACAGCACCAATCCCCTGGCCTCTAGCCCACAGCAACGAGTTAGCAGTCCTAGCGACCGACGGTCTACCAAAAACCATTATTCATCATTTATACAGATGAGGTTTTGAACAGCCTCTGCACTACCTAAATAAATAGTACGTGACCAGCATTACTAAACACGTAGCCTCATATCACCTTCCTTGAGCGCAGCATCTATATCGCTCAAGACCACTGAATTACGAGATAATAACCCAAACAGTATGACTGAACTTGCAAGCCTCACACTATTGGAATGCAGCTCTCGTGTCATAGGCCGACATATAGCACATGCTACGCATCAACATACATGAGACAGAATTCAAACATCAGGACACGGACATAGTGCTTTTAGAGAAGGTCTGACCAGTAAATCGGTCCAAGAGCTTTCTTGAACGCAGCTCTCGTAGCAAACAGCTCATACCGGGCATTACCCTAAACCCACATGAGACAGAATGAAGATACTGTATCAAACACACAACACAGACCTTCTTGGTGAATACATTTGAACCCACAGTGAATCAATCCCCTTTTCTTTTCAGTTTCCCCAGCTAAAAACCTCTCTCTGCTTGAATAATGTATTTCAATGGAGTCACAGTCGATTTTATCCAAAAATTGAGAGGACAAATGCGCGATATAACTTCCCCAGGGGTTGGAGTCAGCGGGGTCTCATAAATACCCATGTGAAAAGCCCATTTGAGATTCAATATCGCGCCATTGGTGATTTGCATTTTCCACAAAAGTGGCTAAAAGCGAAGTGGTAGAGAAACACATTGGTAATGGCTGGGGTGGCAAACGATGCCTGAACAGAAGTGCAAGGAGCCCAATCCCAGACACTGATAGATACAGCCCGGCACATAGGTCGTGATGCCATTTCAGCCCAGTGCCACTCCAGGACAAAGGCACAGGCTCGCATATCCCCTCAGTCGTTCGACTAACCAATCAATCCACAGAGAAAAGTCTACCGTCTGCCCTGTAATAAGGCATAACGTCTAAAGTGGAACACATGGCAAGTCCTTCCAGACTTTTACTCTACAGGTCAGCAGACAGTTCCTCCTCTGCTCCCTCCTTTCCTCTCTACCTCATTTCCTCTCTACCTCGTTTCCTCTCTTCCTCATTTCCTCTCTTCCTCATTTCCTCTCTACCTCGTTTCCTCTCTTCCTCATTTCCTCTCTTCCTCATTTCCTCTCTACCTCATTTCCTCTCTACCTCGTTTCCTCTCTACCTCGTTTCCTCTCTTCCTCATTTCCTCTCTTCCTCATTTCCTCTCTACCTCATTTCCTCTCTACCTCGTTTCCTCTCTTCCTCATTTCCTCTCTTCCTCATTTCCTCTCTTCCTCATTTCCTCTCTACCTCATTTCCTCTCTACCTCGTTTCCTCTCTTCCTCATTTCCTCTCTTCCTCATTTCCTCTCTTCCTCATTTCCTCTCTACCTCATTTCCTCTCTACCTCATTTCCTCTCTTCCTCATTTCCTCTCTACCTCATTTCCTCTCTACCTCGTTTCCTCTCTACCTCTTTCTTCTTCTCATTTCCTCTCTTCCTCATTTCCTCTCTACCTCATTTCCTCTCTACCTCGTTTCCTCTCTTCCTCATTTCCTCTCTTCCTCATTTCCTCTCTTCCTCATTTCCTCTCTACCTCATTTCCTCTCTACCTCGATTCCTCTGGCGAAACGGGGAGGGCTTCTGTAGCCAGAGCCAAATTCCCCTGTCAGTCAGTCTGTCTGGGTTGCTGGTGTTTGCGTTGGGTTGGATGAGTGCACTGAGGCTGATCTGCCTCTATCTGCTTCTCCATTAGAGACCTTTAAACAAAGGGCCCACGCCATGGGAAATTAACAGAGGGCTACGCCTCAAATGGGGAGGGGGGGGGGGGTTGGAAATTGTTTTCGGCTGCCTCTCTCTGAGGGGTGTGACGAGTTGGAAGATGAATTCTGGGGGCTAATGCAACGCGGGTTAGGAGACAAGCTGATTGGTCTGTTGAATGCTTCCTGTGCTGGGACATTGTGTTCAACTTCAAGAGATTGAGTGTGACATTTGTGATATTGGAGACAGCACTAAGCCAGAAAGGATGTTCATTTGTTTAAAAACTTTGAGTTGAACCCTCCCTAAAATAGTTGTTGTGACCTTCATCTCACAGTGTTGATGAAGTTTAAGGTTGACCATCCTCATCATCCTGCTCTAGTATTTCCTCTGTTGATGATGAGTACTATCTCAGAGAGTAGCCTTTACAGTTCCAGTGTGTTCATGTCAGAGAGCTCATGAATATGCGTACGGTTACTGCCTCTATCCACTCAGAGAAGGGTATCTGCATCCGTGCCTGCGTGTGCATATCCTGCTTGCATACTGAGAGGGGCGACGCGCTCTGGTCCCCATCTGCAGTGTGGAGATATGAGGCTAGACGAGGCTCTAAACGTCCCTCTGTCTCTCTGGTCTCGATCCAGGCCGTTGACAGCCTCCTCCTCCACGTCACCGGAGCATTGGGGACCCGGACACCAGTTGGTGAACTCATTCTCTAAACAAATAACGGCGCTGGGCTATCATCTCTGGCAAGCTCCAACTGCAACCACTTACTCTGTAGGCTCCTACAGTACAGATCCAACTCCATAAAAATCAAAGGTACATTGTGAGTGGGGCACGCACATCTGAGAACTCTCAGCTCCTCGCTCAGCTTAAGTACGCAATTTCTCTTTTTTATTACCTCAGTTGTTACTGGGGTTTCAACAAGGAGGAGGGAAAACATATTGGCAGTCCTCACAATTACTCCACTGTCCTCAACCACTAGAGTCAATCACATCATGAAAGAGTGTAAATAGTTTCACAGAGAGTAATAAAGTGCAGCAACTCTGACAGTACTGGGTCAATACAATTGTATTGGTGTTTGCTTGGCAGAGAGGGGCCCTGAAGGGTAAGTAAACAGAGTAAACTGAACTACTGTATTAGTGGGGTAATTGGCAGACCTGTGTATGTGGGAACAGTGTGTGTGTGTGTGTGTGTGTGTGTGTGTGTGTGTGTGTGTGTGTGTGTGTGTGTGTGTGTGTGTGTGTGTGTGTGTGTGTGTGTGTGTGTGTGTGTGTGTGTGTGTGCGAGAGAGAGTAAGTGTTAGTTGATGATAGTTAGAAGGTGTCGGGTCAGAAAGAGGAAGCAGGGCTTGGCAGAGTCTCTATGCTCTGTACGTTCACATAAAAACACCAGTGGAGAGATGAAAGCAGCCCTCCACTTCAACAACTCTCTAACCCCCACTTCAAAGCATCCAGCCTGGGATGGGATCAGCTCAGAGACGCCCCAGGTAAGGTCATGGTGGAAGGGGGGAAGATGGCAGCCCAGGAGGCCTCCCCAATGAAGAAGGGGTGTAAGTGGGTCATCATGGTAATAAAATCAAAGGAGAGGTTGAATGAGGAGTGACTGTGAACTCTGGATAATCTGCTTTAAAAGGTTTGGCTACAGAAATCTGCACCGCCATCTTGGGCAGCTGTGTTGAACTGAAGACACAGGGGAGAGTACGAATAGAAAGACAAGATCTATTTCCTCAGTCCTTTGGGTGCCTCCCAAATGGCATGCTATTCCCTTTATAGTGCACAACGTTTAACCAGGGCCCATTGAAGTTGTGTAGACTACTTTAAAAGCAATAGGGTGCCATTTGGGATGCTACCGTTGACACTAAGAAAACCAACGTTCCAAACTCAGCATGACAGACTGAGGGTGTAGACCAAGACTCATTTGAGGCTGAAAAGTGATTGTCGCTTGTCTCTCTCGTCTCTGCAGCCTAACCCACCAGACAGCCTCCACTCTAATCGCAAACATTTATTCAGATCAGAATGCCCCTGAGGAGTATTACAGATATAAAAAGACTGGCAGAGAGAGAGAGGAAGAGAGAGAGAGAGAGAGAGGATGATTGATTCAGAAAGAGAATGAAAGAAAGACAATGAGACTGACAGATTCAGAGAGATAAATCCCTTAAATTGAAATTTAATTGAGAGAGCGAAACAAACTAAGAGTGTATATTATTTTGTTTAGTCTTGCTATTAGAAATGAGCGCCATGGCAACCGCAATTATAGAAGGACAATAACATAAGGAGAAAGTGTGGAGGACAAGTCACAGAACCCAAACTCATCAGTGCCAATGGGTGTTTCTCGATATGTGTACTACCATGCTCCACACTCTCATGCTCCAATGACGTTCTCTTGACTACCTTCTTGTGAGGACGAGAGAGAATGCATAAAACATTACATTTGAGAAGCACTTCCCCTACTCTTTTATCTCACACTGCAGGACAATGGCAACGATAGACAAAACAAACACAAAGCAAAAGTTTTATTTCATAATTATCAGCTAGATGTTTGAATCGTAATAATCTAACTTGCCAGCTAGTTAAACAGGCAAAAATGACCTAAAACTAATGTTAAACAAGGTAAAGTTGAATTCGGAAGTTTACATACATACACCTTAGCCAAATACATTTAAACTCAGTTTTTCACAATTCCTGACATTTAATCAGAGTATAAATTCCCTGTCTTAGGTCAGTTAGGATCACCACTTTATTTTAAGAATGTGAAATGTCAGAACAATACCAGAGAAATGGATTTATTTAAGCATTTATTGCTTTCATGACATTCCCAGTGGGTCAGAAGTTTACATACACCCAATTAGTATTTGGTACTCTTGCACGTTTTATAGTGTTCAGCTTCACTGGCGATGAGAGAGAATGCAAACAGCCAGATCTTACCTCGTGACTGTCATTACGTGTGTGTGTTTGCGTTCCCATGTAATTCACTTTCCTCTCAGCATTGCTGACCTTGGCTTGGAGGGAGGTCGATGAGAGTTGGGTAAAAGGGAGAGCAGTAGGTAGGTAAACACATTAAAGTGAATATACTAAATCTGGGTTGAATCAAAACAAGTCTGCCCACTAGGGCTGTAAAGGTTCACCAAATCCACGGTTCGGTGGTACCTATTGCGGTTTTGGGGTTACGGTTCGGTTCAGTTTCAGTACAGCGGGAAAATGAGACACCAACCATAATGTAGTTCATTTTTGTTTACTTAAGAAATACAAAGTGTAGATATTCCTGATTCCATATACAGTTGAAGTCGGAAGTTTACATACACCTTAGCCAACTACATTTAAATTCAGTTTTCACAATTCCTGACATTTAATCCGAGTATAAATTCCCTGTCTTAGGTCAGTTAGGATCACCACTTTATTTTAAGAATGTGAAATGCCAGAATAATACTAGAGAAATTGATTTATTTCAGCTTTTATTTCTTTCATCACATTCCCAGTGGGTCAGAAGTTTACATACACTCAATTAGTATTTGGTAGCATTGACTTTAAATTGTTTAACTTGGGTTTAACATTTCAGGTCGCCTTCCACAAGCTTCCCACAATAAGTTGGGTAAATTTTGGGCCATTCCTCCTGACATAGCTGGTGTAACTGAGTCAGGTTTGTAGGCCTCCTTGCTCGCACACACTTTTTCAGTTCTGCCCACAAATTTTCTATAGGATTGAGGTCAGGGCTTTGTGATGGCCACTCCAATACCTTGACTTTGTTGTCCTTAAGCCATTTTGCCACAACTTTGGAACTATGCTTGGGGTCATTGTCCATTTGGAAGAACCATTTGCGACCAAGCTTTAACTTCCTGACTGATGTCTTGAGATGTTGCTTCAACATATTCACCTAATTTTCCTACCTCACGATGCCATCTATTTTGTGAAGTGCACCAGTCCCTCCTGCCTCAAAGCACCCCCACAACATGATGCTGCCTCCCCCGTGCTTCACGGTTGGGATGGTGTTCTTCGGCTTGCAAGCCTCTCCCTTTTTCCTCTAAACATAACAATGGTCATTATGGCCAAACAGTTCTATTTTTGTTTCATCAGACCAGGGTACATTTCTCCAAAAAGTACGATCTTCTCCCCATGTGCAGTTGCAAACCGTAGTCTGGCTTTTTTTTATGGCGGTTTTGGAGCAGTGGCTTCTTCCTTGCTGAACGGCTTTCAGGTTATCTCGATAT